>NW_028270182.1:19060072-19132572 GCF_037043375.1 Chiloscyllium plagiosum
CGTCGCTTCTCCTGCTCCTCGGATGCTGCCTGACCTGCTGTGCTTTTCCAGCGCCACCCTCTCGTCAACTCTGACTTTCCAGCATCTGCAGGCCTCCCTTTCTCCCAGTTCAAAAATCCAGAGGGTGGTTTCGATTGAGTGACCGAAGAGAAACTGTTTCCGATGGTAGGAGGGTCAGTCACTGGAGGAGAGCCGAATGGGAGAGAATCGGGAAAACATCCCAAGGTGGGGGGGGGGTGGGGGAGAATGAGAAGAATGGTTGTTTGTTTATTTGGTGGAGGGACTCTGAGTGCTGGTGATCTGCTGAGTTTCTGTCCAGCAACACTTTGTTTTTCATTCTGGTTTGCAGTATATTTTGCTCTGATTAAACTGGGGAGCCCCCCCCCCACCCCCCCACCGTCCTCCCCGTGCTGTGCTCTCCCTCTCTCGGGCAAATGCGTCCATCCTCAGACGAGGAGGAAGGTAGTGGGAATGCAACACCAGGCCTCGATGTGACCGGAGCAGCGATTCCAGGGCCTGTCCCTCCCTCTCACTGTTTGTCCGTCTCGCCTCCAGGTTGGCAGCAGTTCCGGGGCAGAGGCGAGAGCCTGGCAGCACCATGTCGATGCCCGCCCTGCCCCACCAGCCAGAGTGGGCCTCCATGAGACAAGCTTCGAGCAAGCAGGTGAGGGTGCGGGGGAGGGGCGGGGGGGGGGTTGCTGGTGGCTACCAGGGAGGGTTGAGCTGGACGAAACCAGCTTTGTCAGGACGATTGACTGCGCAGGGGCAGGCAGGACCTTTCTGAAGCCGTGAGGCTGAGCCCAGGAACATGGCGGAGAGGGTTGACAAGAGGCCAACCTGTGCCTGTAGAACTCGCGCCTCTGTGTCTGGTAGCTCTCCCCTGCCTTTCAGCGAGACTGACTCTGGTCTCGGACTCTGACGGTGTTTGGGGGGGAGGGTGGGGTTGGGGATTTGGGGAGAGTCCGGGCCCACACTGCAGGCTTCGTCTCCTGAACGAGGCCATCACCTCCAGAGTATTGGAGAAGAACATCCGGCGTTCTGAACGCATTCCTTTGATCGGCAGAGAATCTAAGTCGTCCGTCGTCTGAAGCAGTTCTGAACAACTGAACAACAGCTTTGAAACATCCCAAATATGCCAAGCACGACAGCCGGTTTTCTGATAATCAATCCATCTCGCAACAAGGCCTAGCTCATTCCTTTTGGACATTGGAATGTTTTTAAGACAAAATCCAGGCATCCAGATACGAGTCTGAATTTTATTCCAATTGATAGCACTGTGCCCCAATAACTCTTCTGCCAACAGAGTTTGGCACAGAACCAGACCCTTCTGTCCAACTCGTTCATGCCAAATAGATATCCGAACCTAATTTAGCCCCACTTGCCAGTACCCAGCCCATATCCCTCCAAACCCTTCCTATTCATATACCCATCCAAGTGCCTTTTAAATGTTGTCATTGTACCAGCCTCCACCACTTCCTCTGGCAGCTCATTCCATACACGTACCACCCTCTGTGTGGGACCCTTTTATATCTTTCCCCTCTCACCCTAAACTTATGCCCTCTAGTTCTGGACTCCCCGACCCCATGGAAAAGACCTTGCCTATTTACCCTATCCATGTCCCTCATGATTTCATAAACCTCTATAAGATCACCCCTCAGCCTCTGACGCTCCAGGGAAAACAGCCCCAGCCTGTTCAACCTCTCCGTACAGCTCAAACCCTTCAACCCCGGCAACATCCTTGGAAACCCATTCTGAACCCTTTCAAGTTTCACAACGTCCTTTCACAGTATCCGGAATCTTTTGGCTGACTCTGCTTTATGGGGAACATCAGTAAGGCGTTCGACAAGGTTCCCCATGGGAGATTGGTTAGCAAGGTTAGATCTCACAGAAAACAGGGAGAACTAGCCATTTGGATACAGAACTGGCTCAAAGGTGGAAGACAGAGGGTGGTGGTGGAAGGTTGTTTTTCAGACTGGAGGCCTGTGACCAGTGGAGTGCCACAAGGATCGGTGCTGGGCCCTCTACTTTTTGTCATTTACATAAATGAATTGGATGTGAACATAGGAGATATAGTTAGTAAGTTTGCAGATGACACCAAAATTGGAGGTGTAGTGGACAGCGATGATTACAACGGGATCTAGATCAGATGGGCCAATGGGCTGAGAAGTGGCAGATGGAGTTTAATTCAGATAAATGCGAGGTGCTGCATTTTGGAAAAACAAATCAGAGCAGGACGTATACACTTAATGGTAAGGTCCTAGGGAGTGTTGCTGAACAAAGAGACCTTGGAGTGCAGGTTCATAGCTCCTTGAAAGTGGAGTCGCAGGTAGATAGGATAGTGAAGAAGGCGTTTGGTATGCCTTCCTTTATTGGTCAGAGTATTGAGTACAGGAGTTGGGAGGTCATGTTGCGGCTGTACAGGACATTGGTTAGGCCACTGTTGGAATATTGCGTGCAGTTCTGGTCTCCCTCCAATTGGAAGGATGTTGTGAAACATGAAAGGGTTCAGAAAAGATTTACAAGGATGTTGCCAGGGTTGGAGGATCTGAGCTACAGGGAGAGGCTTAACAGGCTGGGGCTGTTTTCCCAGGAAGGTCAGAGGCTGAGGGATGACCTCATAGAGGTTTATAAAATTATGAGGGACATGGATAGGGTAAATAGGCAAAGTCTTTTCCCTGGGGTGGGGGAGTCCAGAACTAGAGGGCATAGGTTTAGGGTGAGAGGGGAAAGATATAAAAGAGACCTAAGGAGCAACGTTTTCACGCAGAGGGTGGTACTGTATGGAATGAGCTGCCAGAGGAAGTGGTGGAGGCTGGTACATTTGCAACATTTAAGAGGCATCTGGATGGATATGTGAATAGGAAGGGTTTGGAGGGATATGGGCCAAATGCTGGCAAATGGACTAGATTAGTTTAGGATATCTGGTCGGCATGGACGAGTTGGACTGAAGGGTCTGTTTCCATGCTGTACGTCTCTACGACTGACTAATTAATTCGCCTTCTCACTGTTTTGTTACTTTGAACTCGAAGGCATTCACCATCGTGGTAACAATTGGATAGTACCATGTTCCTCTCATCGGAAGTGGGGCCGGTTCTCAACGAAAAATCATAGAATCCCTCCAGTTTGGAAAATAGGCCATTCAGCCCAACAAGTCCACACTGACCCTCCGAAGAGGCAGAATATGTTGAAGGCCTGAGCGTTGTCTGAATTACCAAGAGAGCCCACAGACCCCCTTTTGCTGTCTGTGTCACCAATTGCAGTCACCAACTAATTAGCACCCATTTCCCCTCTTGTGAAAAAGACAGGTTTTAAAAATACTTCACATTGTTGTAAAAGATCCTGGTGCACACGCGAGTCAAAGCTTTGAAATCATGTCTGTCTCTCTTCAATCACGATTCGGGCTTGCTCTACCTTTAGTTTGTCTCTTTGGGTGTGACGGTCGGAGATTTCTTTGTTGACAGTGGAAAAGGGGTGGGGGTGTGGATTCAAAAGACACAGCGGAACCGGAAGGGATCAAATGTTGGACAGTCCAATGAGGAAATGCCAGCCGTCCTGAGTTGTTTCCATTTAAATCTTCAGAAACGTCTGGAGGAATACCTGAACACAATGCTTGAGAAATCCTTCTACAGAAACTATCACGCAATGGTAAGGCCAATCCCTGAGTTCCCCTCTCTCTGTGATATGTGTCATAAAACCTCCACCTCTTCCCCCTCCCCTGCCCCCTCCCCTACCACCAACCTGTCCCCGACCCTTTCCCCCTCCCCTCCCCCCTCACCTCCACCCCACCTCCCCCCTCACCTCACCTCGCCGCTCCCCTCTCCCTTCCCCCCCCCTCCCCACTTACCCCCCTCCCCACTTCCCCCCCCTCCCCACTTACCCCCCTCCCCACTTCCCCCCCCTCCCCACTTCCCCCCCCTCCCCACTTCCCCCCCCTCCCCACTTCCACCCCTCCCCACTTCCCCCCCCCTCCCCACTTCGCCCCCCCTCCCCACTTCGCCCCCCCTCCCCACTTCGCCCCCCCCTCCCACTTCGCCCCCCCCCCACTTCGCCCCCCCTCCCACTTCGCTCCCCCCTCCCCACTTCCCCCCCCTCCCCACTTCCCCCCCTCCCCACTTCGCCCCCCCTCCCCACTTCTCCCCCCCCTCCCCACTTCCCCCCTCCCTACTTCCCCCCCTCCCCACTTCCCCCCCTCCCCACTTCCCCCCCCTCCCCACTTCCCCCCCTCCCCACTTCCACCCCTCCCCACTTCCCCCCCCTCCCCACTTCCCCCCTCCCCACTTCGCCCCCCCCCCACTTCGCCCCCCCCTCCCACTTCGCCCCCCCCCTCCCACTTCGCTCCCCCCTCCCCACTCCCCCCTCCCACTTCCGCCCTCCCACTTCCCACTCCCGTCTCCCTCCCATCCCCCTCCCCCCCCACCCCTTCCCCTCCTCCCCTCCTCCCCCTCCCCTCCCCTCCCCATCCCCTTCTCCCTCCCCCTCCCCCCTCCATATCCCCTTCTCCCTCCCCCTGCCCCCTCCATATCCCCTTCCGCCTCCCCGCTGCCCATCCCCCTCCCCCCCCCCCCACACCCCTGCTCCCCCGCCCCCTTCCTCCCCTCCCCCCTATGATACTTGTTCATGTCATGGTGGAAAATCCCTGAGAGTCCCGCAGTCAGTTCCTCGGAGGTTTCAGATCGCCGTCTGGTTTGTATCTCGCCTTCTTCTCTGTCACAGTTTGAATGACTGAGGATGGGGAGAAATATGTTCACCCAGTGGTGGGGAACCTGTGGAACTCTCTCTCACAGAGTGGGTTGGGGTGAAAACATTAAATAATTTCAAGAGGGAGTGAGATTTCCATCTTCGAGCGAAAGGGATCAAAGGGTCTGGGGAGAAATCGGAAAGAGGGGACTGAGTTCGATGGTCAGCCGTGATCAACGCTGAAAGGTCAATGCTCTGCTCCTGCCCCGAGTTACTCGGTTTTGATCTCTCTGTGTCGCCCTCTTGACCTTTATTCCTGCCTCTTACCCACTCCCACTCTCACCATGACCTCTCTTCACACTGTTCACTGTCTCTCTCCCTCTCCATCCTGACATCCCCACCCTCTCTCACACCCCCAACCCATCACTGTCATCTTGACCAGCCCCTACAGTTAGGTAAGGGGTAAATGTAGGGGTATGGGTGGGTTGCGCTTCAGCGGGTCGGTGTGGACTTGTTGGGCCGAAGGGCCTGTTTCCACACTGTAATGTAATCTAATCTAATCTAATCTACACTCCCTCCCTATCTCTGTAACCTCCTCCAGCCCTCACTCCTCCCTACCTCTATAACTCCCTGCAGCGCCTACACCCCCTCCCTATTTCTGTAACCTCCTCCAGGCCCTCACCCCTCCCTACCTCTATAACTCCCTCCAGCCCCTACACCCCCTCCCTATCTCTGTAACCCCCTCCAGCCCCTACACCCCTCCCTATCTTTGTAACCCCCTACAGTCCCTGCACCCCCTCCCTATCTCTGTAACTCCCTCCAGCCCCTACACCCCCTCCCTATCTCTGTAACTCCCTCCAGCCCCTACACCCCTCCCTATCTCTGTAACCTCTTCCAGCCCCTACACCCCCTCCCTATCTCTAACCTCCCCCAGCCCCTCCACCACCTACATTCCCTCCCTATCTCTGTAACTTCCTCCAGTCCCTACACCCCCTCCCTATCTCTGTAACCCCCTCCAGCCCCTACACCCCCTCCCTATCTCTGTAACCCCCTCCAGCCCCTACACCCCCTCCCTATCTCTGTAACTCCCTCCAGCCCCTACACCCCTCCCTATCTCTGTAACCTCTTCCAGCCCCTACACCCCCTCCCTATCTCTAACCTCCCCCAGCCCCTCCACCACCTACATTCCCTCCCTATCTCTGTAACTTCCTCCAGTCCCTACACCCCCTCCCTATCTCTGTAACCCCCTCCAGCCCCTACACCCCCTCCCTATCTCTGTAACCCCCTCCCATTCCAGCCTGTTGAGTGTTCCTGTATTCCCATTCTTCTGCCATTGGTGGCCGTACCTTCAGTTGCTCATGCCCAAACTCAGGAATTCCTTCCTGAATCCGTCTGCCTCACGTGGTCCTGCTTTGGGTTCGTAGTTGAGAGTGCGGTGCTGGGAAAGCCCAGCAGGTCAGGCAACGTCTGAGGAGCAGGAGAGTCAACATTTCAGGCAAGACCCCTTCATCAGGAATGGCTCATGAGTGGCCTAGTAACAATGACTCCCAAGCTTCTGGGTTCAAATCCCATAGACAAGAACAGGGCAATACCACGCCAATACTCACCCTGAGGGTGCACCGTTCATCCAGTACAGGTACACCTCTGTCATCTACCCGACAGTGTGTGATAGAGTTAGCCCCACTTGCCTGGATGGGGGCAGCTCCAACAACACTCAAGGAGCTTGATACCATCCAGGACAAAGCAGCCCCCGCTCGATTTGCGCCACATCCACGGCCATCGCTCTGTTGCCACAGTACGTACAATCTATAAGATGAACTGCTGAAATTCTCCAAAGATCTTATGTATCTTCCAAACCCACGACCACCACCATCAACTTGAGTCAACTTGCGGCAAGTGAACTTCAGCGGTTTGAGAAGGCAGTTCACCCCCACCTTCTCAGGTACAAATAGCGGCGGGCATTTTAAAACAAAAATGTGTTGGCCCAGCCAGTGATGGCTATGTCCTACGAGTGAATGAAAAAAAGGAGCCCAAGGCCCAGTGTACCTCCCGTGTTCAGTGTAAAAGATCCCAAGGCAAAAAGAAAGATTTGGTCAAAGAGCTGGTGTTTGCTGTTAAGATAAGACCTCAGAGCTGCTAACCAGCACAGAACCTGTCATCGTTGGCCTGTAGGTGAGGTGGGCCCAGCAACAAGGAGGTGGAGCCTGAAGTGTGGCAGCTTTGACATTGGTGGGTTTGGCACAGGCCTGGGCGCCAGCGCAGGCATCTTTGGTCATTATGACTCTATTTATTGTCACGTACATCCTGAAGATACAGTAAAAAGTGTTTTGTTTTCACAATCGGGTGCCATTTTGGAGTGCAGTCAGGATAAAAAGAAATTACTTAAGTAGGAGTTTACCTTCGGTTCTGGAGCACAGCTTCTGCAAGGCCAAAGCCCCAGGAGACCCCACTTCACCGATACCACAATGAGTCCAGGATCTACCGCTGCCAGGAGTCCATGTCCTGGGGTTCTCCACCGCTGCCAGGAGTTCAGGACTCTGGTATTCTGCTGCTGAGAGTCCAGGCTGTGAGCCTACCACTGTCAGGATTCAGGCTTCATTCCTACCACTGTCAGGAGTTTAGGCTCTGGGCATTCCGCTGAGAGTCCGGGCTCCGGGCCTACCCCTGTTGGGAGTCCGGGCTCCGGGCCTACCCCTGTCGGGAGAGTAGGCCCTGGGCGTTCCACCGCTGAGAGTCCGGGCTCCGGGCCTACCCCTGTCGGGAGTGCGGGCTCTGGGCCTACCACTGTCGGGAGTTTAGGCCCTGGGCGTTCCACCGCTGAGAGTTCAGGCTCTGGGCAACTCCACAGCCACCAGCAGACCCGCTCCACACCACTGATGCTGTGGCTCCCTGTCCGCTAAC
The DNA here is from genome assembly GCF_037043375.1 of Chiloscyllium plagiosum. Lineage (NCBI taxonomy): Eukaryota > Metazoa > Chordata > Chondrichthyes > Orectolobiformes > Hemiscylliidae > Chiloscyllium > Chiloscyllium plagiosum. The sequence continues at coordinate 19,067,651 of NW_028270182.1, forward strand.
ACCGCTCCAGCCTTGAATATGAAGAAGAAAAGATAAAATAGGGACTGTACATCGAGAAATCAATGCCACTGGTCCAGAGTGGACAGGCTCCAATTGGTGCCATTTTGGACGTCATGATGGAGGTGGTAAAACAAAGATGGGCTCTCTTTCAGCTATATCTTTATATCCTTAAACTATTCACAAAGGCACCAGGTCATGGCAGCATTTCAAGCTTTTCACTGTTTTTACTGTATTCATAATTTATTCAGAAATCATCATTCATGTTTAAAAATAATTCACAGTTCACTTACTAGGAAGGAATTACGGTCACCTTTTGAGGTTTGTGAAGCAGGCCTGATAATAACTAGTTCTCACCTGTTCTGGAATTCAATCCTTGATTTTTTTGTTTGAATTGGGGCTGTGGTGCTTTAACAGGGTGTGTTTTATTCCAGATGGCCTTCCTGGATGTTAGTGAGCTGTCCTTCATTCCAGATTTGGGGCCCAAAGGCCTGTAAGTACCTTGGGCTTGGTTGAGCTGTCATCATGTTGCGCTGTGGTAAAGCTCCTTCAGACTTACACACATATTCACTCTCTCACACACACTCTCTCACACACACTCTCTCACACACACTCTCTCACACTCACACACACACACTCACACACACTCTCTCTCTCTCTCTCTCACACACACTCTCTCTCTCTCTCTCACACACACTCTCTCTCTCTCACACACTCTCTCTCACACACACACTCTCACACACACAGTTGCTCTCTCATGTACATGCACATTCACACACATAAACGTTTGCTTCACTCTCACATGCTTGCACACACTCGCTCTCTCACACTCATAGATTTGTCTCATTCAGAATCTAACACATACATTTTCTCCCTCTGACACACTTTCTGTCACTCTGTTTGTCTATCTGTCTCTCTCTCTCTCTCTCTCTCTCTTTCTCTCTCTCTGTCTCTCGGTTTTGGTCTGTCTTTTTTTTTTCACTCTCTCTCTCACACTCTCTCCCTCGGTGTTCTTCTCACTCTCTCTGTGTCTCTCCCTCTCTCTCTCTTTCTGTCTTCCCCTCTCACTCTCTGTGTCTTGCTCTCGCTCTCTCTCTGTCTCTCTCTCTGTCTGTCTGTCTCTCTCTATCTGTCTTCCTCTCGCTCTCTCACTCTTTCCAGCTTCCTCTCTCTCTCCTCTCTCCCCTCTCCCCTCGCCCCTCTCTCCTCTCTCCCCACTCTCTCTCTCTCCCCTCTCTCTCTCTCTCTCTCTCTCCCTCTCTCTCTCTCCTCTCTCCCTCTCTCTCTCTCCCCTCTCACTCTCTCTCTCCCCTCTCACTCTCTCTCTCCCCTCTCTCTCTCTCTCTCCCCTCTCTCTCTCTCTCTCCCCTCTCTCTCTCTCCCCTCTCTCTCTCTCTCCCCTCTCTCTCTCTCTCCCCTCTCTCTCTCTCTTCCCTCTCTCTCTCTCTTCCCCCTCTCTCTCTCTTCCCTCTCTCTCTCTCTTCCCTCTCTCTCTCTCTTCCCTCTCTCTCTCTCTTCCCTCTCTCTCTCTCCCCTCTCTCTCTCTCTCTCTCTCTCCCTCTCTCTCTCTCCTCTCTCCCTCTCTCTCTCTCCCCTCTCACTCTCTCTCTCCCCTCTCACTCTCTCTCTCCCCTCTCTCTCTCTCCCCCCTCTCTCTCTCTCTCTCCCCTCTCTCTCTCTCCCCTCTCTCTCTCTCTCCCCTCTCTCTCTCTCTCCCCTCTCTCTCTCTCTTCCCTCTCTCTCTCTCTTCCCCCTCTCTCTCTCTTCCCTCTCTCTCTCTCTTCCCTCTCTCTCTCTCTTCCCTCTCTCTCTCTCTCTCTCTCTCTCCCCCCCCTCTCTCTCTCTCCCCCTCTCTCTCTGTCTTCCTCTCACTCTCTCTGTCTCTGTCTTCCTGTCTCCCCCTCTCTCTGTCTGTCTCTCTCTCTCTCTCTTTCAGTCTTCCTCTCTCATTCACTCTCTCTTTCATAGAACATAGAACAATACAGCGCAGAACAGGCCCTTCGGCCCTTGATGTTGCGCCGACCCGTGAACTATTCTCAGCTCGTCCCCCTACACTATCCCAAAATCATCCATGTGCTTATCTAAGGATTGTTTAAATCTCCCTAATGTGGCTGAGTTGACTACATTGGCAGGCAGGGCATTCCACACCCTTACCACTCTCTGAGTAAAGATCCTGCCTCTGACATCTGTCTTAAATCTATCACCCCGCAATTTGTAATTATGCCCCCTCGTACAAGCTGACATCATCATCCTCAGAAAAGGACTCTCACTGTCTACCCTCTCTAATCCTCTCATCATCTTGTATGTCTCTATCAAATCCCCCCTTAGCCTCTTCTTTCTAATGAGAACAGACCCAAGTCTCTCAGCCTTTCCTCATAAGACCATCCCTCCAGACCAGGCAACATCCTGGTAAATCTCCTCTGCACTTTTTCCAATGCTTCCACATCCTTCCCGAAATATGGGGACAGGAACTGTACACAATATTCCAAGTGTGGCCGCACCAGCGTTCTGTATAGTTGCAGTATGATATTGCGGCTCCGGAACTCAATCCCTCTACCAATGAAACCTAACACACCGTATGCCTTCTTAACAACACTATCTACCTGGGTGGCAACTTTCAGGGATCTATATACATGGACTCCAAGATCCCTCTGTACATCCACACTACCAAGAATCTTTCCATTGACCCAGTGCTCTGCCTTCCTGTTATTCTTCCCAAAGTGCATCACCTCACATTTAGCTGCATTGAACTCCATTTGCCACCCCTCAGCCCAATTCTGCAGTTTATCCAAGTCCCCCTGCAACCTGTAACATTCTTCCAAACTGTGCACTACTCCACCGACTTTAGTGTCGTCTGCAAATTTACTAATCCATCCACCTATGCCTGCGTCCAAGTCATTCATAAAAATGACAAACAGCAGTGGTCCTAAAACAGATCCTTGTGGCACACCACTAGTAACCGGACTCCAGGCTGAATATTTTCCATCAACCACCACTCGCTGCCTTCTTTCAGAAAGCCAGTTTCTAACCCAAACTGCTAAATCACCCTCAATTCCATGCCTCTGCATTTTCTCCAACAGCCTACCATGTGGAACCTTATCAAAGGCTTTACTGAAGTCCATGTACCCCACGTCAACTGCCCTACCCTCATCTACAAGCTTGGTCACCTTCTCAAAAGACTCAGTGAGGTTTGTGAGACAAGACCTGCCCTCAATGAAACCATGTTGACTATCTGAAATCAAATCGTTGCTTGCAAGATTATTATAAATCCTATCTCTCATAATCCTTTCCAAAACCTTTCCTACAACAGACGTAAGGCTCACTGGTCTATAATTACCTGAGTCATCTCTACTGCCCTTCTTGAACAAGGGCACAATAGTTGCAATCCTCCAGTCCTCTGGTACTAAACCTGTAGACAATGACGACTCAAATATCAAAGCCAAAGGCTCTGCTATCTCCTCCCTAGCTTCCCAGAGAATTCTCGGATAAATCCCATCCGGCCCAGGGGACTTGTCCACTTTCACTCCTTCTAGAATTGATAACACCTGTTCGTAACTAACCTCGATCCTTTCTAGTCTAATATCTCGTACCTCATTCTTCTCCTCCACAATATTCTCCTTTTCCTGAGTGAACTCCGATGAGAAATGTTCATTTAGCTCCTCTCTGATCTCCACAGGGTCCACACTCAACTTCCCACTTCTGTCTTTGATTGGCCCTATTCCTACCCTAATCATCCTTTTATTCCTCACATACCTATAGAAAGCTTTAGAATTCTCCTTTATTCTATTTGCTAAAGACTGCTCGTGTCCTCTCTTTGCTCTTCTTAACTCTCTCTTTGAATCCTTCCTAGCTGATCTGTAACTCTCCATCGCCTCATCTGTACCATCTTGCCTCATCAACACATAAGCCTCCTTCTTCTGAACAAGAGAGGCAATTTCTGTAATAAACCACGGTTCCCTTACCTTATCACTTCCTCCCTGCCTGACAGGGACTTACCGATCAAGGACACGCAATATCTGTTCCTTAAACTAGCTCCACATTTCGATTGTCTGCATCCCCTGCATTTTGCAACCCCATTCTATGCATCCTAAGTCTTGCCTAATTGCATTATAATTGCCCTACTCCTATCGATAACTCTTGCCCTGTGGCATGTACCTATCCCTTTCCATAGCTAAACTAAATGTAACTGAATTATGGTCACTCTCTCCAAAGTGCTTACCTACAACTAAATTAAACACCTGGCCTGGTTCATTGCCAAGCACCAGACCCAGTGTGGCCTCCCCTCTTGTCGGCCCTTCGACATACTGTGTCAGGAAACCCTCCTGTACATATTGGACAAAAACTGATCCATCTGACATACTGGAGTTATAACATCTCCAGTCAATGTTGGGGAAGTTAAAGTCCCCTATAATGACCACCCTGTTCCTTTCACTCCTACCTAGAATAACTATGCTAATCCTCTCTTCCACCTCCCTGGAACTCTGCAGAGGCCTATTAAAAAAAACTCCCTGCAGTGTGACCTCTCCTCTCCTGTTTCTAACCTCAGCCCACACTACCTCAGTAGACGAGTCCTCATCAAAAGTTCTCTCAGCCACCGTTATACTATCCTTGACTAACAAGGCCTCACCTCCCCCTCTTTTACCATCTTGCCTGTTCTTAATGAAAGATCTAAATCCTGGAACCGGCAACATCCATTCCTCACCCTGCTCTATCCATGTCTACGAAATGGGCACAACATCGAAGTCCCAGGTACCCATCCATGCTGCAAGCTCACAGACCTTATTTCGGACACTTTGGCGTTGAAGTAGACACACTTCAAACTAGTTTGCTGTCTGCCAGCACATTCCTGTGACCCTGAAATTCTGTCCCTGTCCTCCCTACTCTCCTCCTCCTGTGCACTGCAACTACACCCCCCGGTTCCCATCCCCCTGCTGAGCTAGTTTAAACCCACCCGAATGGCACCAGCAAATTTCCCACCCAGGATATTCGTACCCCTCTGGTTCGAGTGAAGACTGTCCTGTTTGTACCAGTCCCACCTTCCCCAGAATGAGCCCCAATTATCCAAGTACCTGAAACCCTCCCTCCTGCACCCTTGCAGCCACGTGTTCAGCTGATACCTTTCCCTATTCCTTGCCTCGCTATCACGTGGCACAGGTAACAAGCCAGAGATAACAACTCTGTCCTAGCTCTCAGCTTCCACCCGAGCTCCCTGAAACCCTGCCTTACATCCCTATCCCTCTGTCTACCTACGTCGTTCGTACCCACGTGAGGCTTGAGGCTTGTCACCCTCTCCCTTCAGGACCCCAAAGGTACGATCCGAGTCTTCAGTCTTCCTTTCTCACTCTCTCTGTCTCTCTTTTTCAGTCTTTCTCTCTCTCTATCTGTCTCTCTACCCCCTCTCACTCTGTCTCTCTCCCTCTCTCACTCTGTCTCTGTCTCTCTCTCTCTGTCTTTCTCTCTCTCTCTGTCTTTCTCTCTCTCTCTCTGTCTCTTTTTCAGTCTTCCTTTCTCTCTCTCTCTACCTGTCTCTCTCTCCCTTTCTCTCTCTCTCTCTCTCTGTCTTTCTCTCTCTCTCTCTCTCTGTCTCTCTCTGTGTCTCTCTCTCTGTGTCTCTCTCTCTGTGTCTCTCTCTCTCTCTGTCTCTCTCTCTCTGTCTCTCTCACTCTCTATCTTTCTCTCTCTCTGTGTCTTCCTCTCTCATTCTCAATCTGTCCTCCTCTCACTGTGTCTTCCCCCTCTCTCACTGTGTCTTCCCCCTCTCTCACTGTGTCTTCCCCCTCTCTCACTGTGTCTTCCCCCCCTCTCTCTCTCTCTGTCTCTCTCTCACTCTGTCTCTCTCACTCTGTCTCTCTCTCTCTGTGTCTCTCTCTCTGTGTCTCTCTCTCTGTGTCTCTCTCTCTGTGTCTCTCTGTGTCTCTCTCTCTCTGTCTCTCTGTCTGTCTCTCTCTGTGTGTCTCACTCTGTCTCTCTCTCACTCTGTCTCTCTCTCACTCTGTCTCTCTCTCACTCTGTCTCTCTCTCTCACTCTGCCTCTCTCTCTCACTCTGTCTCTCTCTCTCACTCTGTCTCTCTCTCACTCTGTCTCTCTCTCTCTCACTCTGTCTCTCTCTCTCTCTCACTCTGTCTCTCTCTCTCTCTCACTCTGTCTCTCTCTCTCTCTCACTCTGTCTCTCTCTCTCACTCTGTCTCTATGGCTCTCTCTGCCTTCCACTCTCTCTGTCATAACAGGCACTGGTTCACTCCATGGGATGTACCTGGCAGTTGTTTGTTGTTAATGGGAAGCCTCAGTGTGGAGGGTGCTGCTCCCATGCAGAGAGACTCGTTTCAGTGATAGTTGTGGGGGACCCCGCGAGCTGCCCAGTGGGGGACAGTGTTTAATTTCCACACTCTGTTCACAGGGAGGCGATGATTGTGAAGCGATCCGGGGGTCACCGAATTCCTGGTCTAAACTGCTGCGGGCGACATAAAGTCTGCTATCAGTGGTCAAAGAGGTCAGTCCAGTTTGAAACCTTCTACACTTTGGTAAAGACATCACAAATGTACGGGTGAACTGACCTCTCAGTCGGGAGTGACCTGCTGTGTCCGTGGACAGGAGCTGATACTGAGATACGCTCCCATGGGACTGGACAATACCAGTCGGGAGTGAATCGTTCCTTTTTGGAGATGTTTTGCTGTAGCTTTTCCCTTCGCACTCAGACTGATCCAGGAGCGCCAAGTTTAAAACAATCACAGCAGTTTATATTGGAGATGGGGAAAGAGGGGGCTGTTAGGTCGGCAAGTGGGCTGATGGGATGAGACGTTGCCATGGTGAGAGCCGTGGGGGAACCACAGGCTCTTGTCAAGTGCATTTTGGTGAAAGATACAGTGAGAAGTGCTATATAGTGTCGCTGTTATCCGGCGTTATCGTAAAACGCAGAGAAATAAAGCGAAATCTAATGGCAGAAGAATAAAGAACTGATGAAATTCAGCTTTGCGGTCCTGGCTAAGTGCTGGCCCACAGGCCTGACAGCCAGGCACGAGTCCCCTTTGCGCTGTCATTGTCGCTGGAATGCAAGTTGCCATCTCGCATCGAACCTTGCGCTTGGGCGGCACGGTGGCTCAATGGTTAGCACTGCTGCCTCACAGTGCCAGGGATCCGAGTTCGATTCCCACCCTCTGGCGACTGTCTGTGAGAAGTTTGCACATTCTACCCGTGTCTGCGTGGGTTTCCTTCAGGTACTCCGGTTTCCTCCCACAATCCAAGACGTGCAGGTTAGGATGGATTGGTGATACTGAATTACCCCATAGTGCCACAGAGATGTGTAGGCTAGGCGCATATGTTTAGGGGGTAAATGTAGAGTAATAGGGGAGGGGAATGGGTCTGGGTGGGTTGCTCTTCGGAGGGTCGGTGTGGACTTGTTGGGCCGAATGGCCTGTTTCCACACTCTGGGGATTCTTTAAAAAAAACATTCATGCAAAGAATAGCGGGAATTGATTGTTTGAAATTTGGCATTCTTGCATCGTTCCAAATGGGCTGTGAGACAAAATCTTCGCCAACATTGTGTCTTTTCAGCAACATTGCACAATATTGCAACATTCTTATCATTCCCAACTTTATGTCAACCGTGAATAACAATTCCTTCCCATACTGTTACGTGTGCTTCCTGTCTGCCTGAGTAAACCACTTTTCCTCCCAGTATTTTATGACTTTTACAAATGAAAGAACACTTTACAAATGAAGTAAATTGAGTTATTTATTTTTGTAAAGTATTATGCCCTTTTGAGATTTGGCATTCTTGCAAAAAGTAGTGGACAGCGCAGAGGGTTACCTCCGATTACAGCAGGATCTTGACCAGATGGGCCAATGGGCTGAGAAGTGGCAGATGGAGTTTAATTCAGATAAATGAGAGGTGCTGCATTTTGGGAAAGCAAATCTTAGCAGGATTTATACACTTAATGGTAAGGTCTTAGGGAGTGGTGCTGAACAAAGAGACCTTGGAGTGCAGGTTCATAGCTCCATGAAAGTGGAGTCGCAGGTAGATAGGATAGTGAAGAAGGCGTTTGGTATGCTTTCCTTTATTGGTCAGAGTATTGAGTACAGGAGTTGGGAGGTCATGTTACGGCTGTACAGGATATTGGTTAGGCCACTGTTGGAATATTGCATGCAATTTTGGTCTCCTTCCTATCGAAAAGATTTACAGGGATGTTGCCAGGGTTGGAGGATTTGAGCTATGGGGAGAAGCTGAACAGGCGAGGGCTGTTTTCCCTGGAGCGTCTGAGGTTGATGGGTGAGCTTATAGAGGTTTACAAAATCATGAAGGGCATGGATAATATAAATAAAGTCTTTTTCCTGGGGTCGGGGAGTCCAGAACTAGAGGGCATAGGTTTACGGTGAGAGGGGAAAGATATAAAAGAGACCTGAGGGGCAACTTTTTCACACAGAGGGTGGTACGTGTATGGAATGAACTGCCAGAGGATGTGGTGGAGGCTGGTACAATTGCAACATTTAAGAGGCATTTGGATGGGTATATGAATAGGAAGGGTTTGGAGGGATATGGGCCGGGTGCTGGTAGGTGGGACTAGATTGGGTTGGGATATTTGGTCGGCGTGGATGGGTTGGACCGAAGGGTCTGTTTCCATGCTGTACATCTCTATGACTCCAAGAGATGAAACGTCTCGATTACCAGCGATAGTTTGGTTCAGGGATGTGTAGGTTAGATGCATTAGTCAGGGGAAAATAGTGGATAGGGGAATGGGTCTGGACGGGTTACACTTCGGAGGGCCGGTGTGGACTTGTGGGCCGAATGGCCTGTTTCCACACTGTGGGGATTCCACAGGAAAAACATACTCGAGTTCAGTGCCGATGCATGGTTTGGAGCTGTTAGACTGGAGATGGCTGAAGCCATTTCGGAGATATTGTGTTGCTTCGGAGTAACTTGTCCTTTTTCTTCCAGGTGGATTGTCATAAAGGATTCTTTCCTTCTGTACATGAGGCCTTCGAACGGGATCATCTCCTTTGTGCTTCTGTTTGACAAGGGGTTCAACGTCCAAGTTGGTAGCAAGGAAACAGGCACGAAATATGGAGTGATGATTGAAAATCTGTCCAGGTTCAACCTCTTGTCCTTTTTGATCTGTTTCCCCGGTCTCTCTCTTTCTCTTGCTTGGAGGGGGATAGGGACAGAAGGAGGCCATTCAGCCCCCCCCCCCCCCCCCGGCACCCATGCTACCATTTGAAGTGGGTTCCCCCTTTTAGAGAGAGGCTGCCTCAGGTGGGCCCCGCATACTGCCTACACCCAAGTAAGATCTACTATAAGTTGCTCCAAAACAAAATCGTGGAGACATTCTATGAGCTCGTTTTCTTGAGATCCACCACCAACCTGTTTTTCCCTGTCCGCCTGCGAATTGAAGGACCCCCCCATGATTTTTGTAATAGTCCCCTTTCTTGTATGGATTTTCTATCTCCTGATTTACCTACTGCCCCACATCCTGACTACTGTTGGGAGGCCTGTATATAATTGCCATCAGGGTCAATTATACAATCCCTACAACAGTATGGAAACAGGCCGTTCGGCCTAACACCGACTTTCCGAAGAGTAACCCACCCAGACCCGTTCCCCTACCCTGCATTTACCTTGCGCTAAGAGGCAGCAGTGCTAACCACTGAGTCACCGTGCCATCCCGAATAAGTGTGGACCATTCCAGTCCTTTAAGGTAGTTCTGCCATTCAATAAGGTCAAGGCTAGTCTATGGCTGACTTCCCTTTACCCATGTCCCTTAATAACTTTGCTTACTAGAAATTTATTGATTGTAGATTTAAAATTAACAACTGATGCACTGCGTTTGTGGAAGGAAGTACCTTCCTTTGTGTGGGGAAGGTTTAGGGTGAGAAGGGAAAGATATAAAAGCAACTTTTTCACGCAGAGAATGGTATGTGTATGGAATGAGCTGCCAGAGGAAGTGGTGGAGGCTGGTACAATTACGTTTAAGAGGTGTCTGGATGGGTATATGAATAGGAAGGGATTGGAGGGATATGGGCTGGGTGCTGGTAGGTGGGTTGGACCGAAGGGTCTGTTTCGGTGCTGTCCATCTCTATGATTCTAAGTACTTCCTCAGAAACGATCTGGCCCTAATTCTCAAGCTATGCCCCCTAGTTCTAGAATGCTTTGTCTTTTCCTGTTAATATCCTGAAGACTTCGATCCAATCGCCTCTTCTTCATCCAAATTCTCGGGAAGGCAGGCCTAATTTGCATAAACCTCTCCTCCTAACTGAGTCCCTGGAGTCATTGGGACTCTGAGCAGGAACGTTGGGGAGGTGGTGAAGTCTGAGACAGCAATGGAGCTCCCAAACGTTGACAACTCTCACTGACGTCGCAATAATATTCAAGCCTCGAAATGAGTTGGCGCTTTGGTTGGGTGAGGAAGGGTCTGGATGAGGTGTCGGTGATGTGGAATTAAAGGCTCGGGAAGACCTGACGGAGAAATCGTCTTTGACGAAGAGAGGAGGTGACTGGACGGAGCAGTAGCGTTCACGTGGACGTTTCCCTGGAGAATCGGACTCGGTTTTGGTCCCCTTCAGGAGCAGTGTTGGAGCCAGATCAGAGGAGGTTCACTCGATTTTGAATCCAGAGGTCAGGGGTTTGCCTCCCGAAGAGAGGTTGAGCAGTTTAGGCTTATACTCTCTGGACAGGATTGGAGAGGAGATCTAATTGAGCGATAAAAGAGTCTGAAGGACATTGACCGACGTAGATGTAGAGAGGATGTTTCCTCATGTGGGGCAATCTAGAATGAGGAGTCCCAGTTTTAGGACAAGGGGGAGCAGATTTATAACAAAGGAATTGAAGAACTGTTTCTCTTGAAGATTTGTGAATCTGTGGAATTCACTGCCCCAGAGTGAGGTGGATGCTGGGACTCTGAGTAAATTTAAGGATGGATTTTTAAAATTAGTAGTGGGTTGAAGGGTTATGGGGAGAAAGATTGGAAAGTGGAGTTGAGGCCGAGATGAGATGGGCAGCGCAGGCTGGAGGGGCTGAATGGTCTCCTACTCCTAAAGGCTCTTTTGTTCTTGATGGACTGGTTGGACCTGTTTCCGAGCCACGCCCCCATAGTCATGAGGAAGCCCCAGTGTCATTCTAAACTGTCATTTTCTTTTTAAAGTACTCATTCACGGGATGAGGGTACTGCTGGCTGGATAGTGTTCATTGTCTGTCCCTAATTGCCCAGAGGGCAGTTAAGAGTCAACCACATTGCTGTGGGTCTGGAGTCACATGTAGGCCAGATCAGTCAAATACGGTCATTATTTAGTCGTCACTAGACTCATAATTCCAGATTTTTCTTTTCCCCCTTTATTGAATTCAAATTCCACCATTTGCCATGGTGGGCCTCAAACACCAGCCCCCAGAGCGTTCCCTGGGTCTCGGCGATAGTACCGCTGAGCCATCGTCTTCCCTGGAACCTCCAGCAAAAAGCTCCTTCGGCCACTGACAGTAATGAGTCCGACAGCAACACCCTGGTCTGTATTAATGCTGTTCTTTTTGTGTCTTGCCCTCAGGACTCTGATCATTAAATGCAGCAGCTATAGGCAGGCCTGTTGGTGGAAACAGGAGATAACTAATCTGGCTGAGAGACACGCCCAGGATTTCCTAACCGAGCACCGCTTCGACTCCTTTGTCCCCGCTCGACACGACATCCAGACGCGATGGTAACTATCCCAGCAGCCTCCTGGCTACACTCTGTTTCATTTTCCTTCTCAGTCCTCCAGGTAAACTCCAGCGGATGGTCAGCCATGATCGTATTGAATATTGCAGGAGACCTGAAGGACCCACGCCCTGTTTTGTGTTTCTGTGAAGGGGGAGCAGGCTCAAAAGGGCTGAATGGCCTACTCACACTCCTGTTTTCTGTGTCTTTTTGTTTGGAGGTTTGTGAATGGCAGTGAATACTTCTCTGCTGTCGCTGATGCTTTGGAGCAAGCCAAGGAAGACATTTTCATTGCGGATTGGTGGTGAGTGAGTTGATTTTGTTTTTGTGTGTGTGTGTGTGTATAATTTTCCATCGTAGAATTCTCCAGAGCAGGTGGAGACAATTTGGCCCATCGTATTCGGGCCAGCTCCTCAAACGCGCTATCCATTGAGTGCATTGCTTCCCCCCACCACCATTATCCAGCTATTTCTGAGACCTCCCCTCAGAAAATTCCAGAACTAAACAAACAGTTCTCCCCACTGGGTTCATTTGCTGATTGTCTTCAACCTGTGACCATTGGTTCTCGATCCTTTTGGGAACAATTTATCTCTGTGTTCGCTCTGGCTCAGCCCCTCGTGGTTTTGAACAGCTTGAAGAAATCTCCTCTCTACTTTCTCATCTCCCAGCGAGTGTTCCCAATCTCTCTCCATCACCGATGTTCCTCATCCCTCCAAACCGCTCTCTGCAATCTATTGCACGTCCTTCCTGATGTTCCTCATCCCTCCAAACCGCTCTCTGCAATCTATTGCACGTCCTTCCTGATGTTCCTCATCCCTCCAAACCGCTCTCTGCAATCTATTGCACATCCTTCCTGATGTTCCTCATCCCTCCAAACATCTCTCTGCAATCTATTGCACGTCCTTCCTGATGTTCCTCATCCCTCCAAACATCTCTCTGCAATCTATTGTGCGTCCTTCCTGATGTTCCTCATCCCTCCAAACTGCTCTCTGCAATCTATTGCGCGTCCTTCCTGATGTTCCTCATCCCTCCAAACATCTCTCTGCAATCTATTGCGCGTCCTTCCTGATGTTCCTCATCCCTCCAAACATCTCTCTGCAATCTATTGCACATCCTTCCTGATGTTCCTCATCACTCCAAACCGCTCTCCGCAATCTATTGCGGGTCCTTCCTGATGTTCCTCATCCCTCCAAATATCTCTCTGCAATCTATTGCACATCCTTCCTGATGTTCCTCATCCCTCCAAACCACTCTCTGCAATCTATTGCACGTCCTTCCTGATGTTCCTCATCCCTCCAAACCGCTCTCTGCAATCTATTGCACGTCCTTCCTGATGTTCCTCATCCCTCCAAACCGCTCTCTGCAATCTATTGCACGTCCTTCCTGATGTTCCTCATCCCTCCAAACCACTCTCTGCAATCTATTGCACGTCCTTCCTGATGTTCCTCATCCCTCCAAACCACTCTCTGCAATCTATTGCACGTCCTTCCTGATGTTCCTCATCCCTCCAAACCGCTCTCTGCAATATATTGCACATCCTTACCGATGTTCCTCATCCCTCCAAACATCTCTCTGCAATCTATTGCACATCCTTCCTGATGTTCCTCATCCCTCCAAACCGCTCTCTGCAATCTATTGCACGTCCTTCCTGATGTTCCTCATCCCTCCAAACATCTCTCTGCAATCTATTGCACATCCTTCCTGATGTTCCTCATCCCTCCAAATATCTCTCTGCAATCTATTGCAAGTCCTTCCTGATGCTTCCTGCACTTGAGGGTCTGCAGGAGAAAGTTAAAAACGGATTTTACTGTTAGCAAAACAGATTTTAGCAAAGAAACCCAAACATGTAAATGGAAAGCAGGAATTTTCAGCAGTGCTTCGCCTGAGGCCCACTGAAGATGTTACCTAGTATGGTGACGAAACGTCTGAAAATGAACCTTCCAGCTCAGCGAGCAAACCTACATCCAAACCCTCAACCTGAGCTACAAATCTTCTCAAAACTCGCTAAGATTTGAGCTTCTTTGTGATTCTGGCTGTCTATTTATTCATGGAATTTGTGCATCGCTGTGGTGCCTCTGATCAATGTTGGTCTCGAATTATCCCAGAAAGCAGTTAAGAGTCAACCACGTTACGCTGGGTCTGGGCTCACATGTACACCAGAGTGGGTCAGGGTGACACATTTTCTTTACTAAAGGACATAAGTGACTCAGATGGGATTTTTTATTCTAACTTTGGTCATTATTAGACTCTTAATTCAAGATCGTTATTAAATTAAAATCCCAGCCTACAGCTTGGTACAATTCCAACCCAGGTCCCAGCACATTCACGGTGTTTCTAAGAGAGCCTCATGAAAATACAACTAGAGTTGAAAAGGGTGGTGCTGGAAAAGCACAGCAGGTCAGGCAGCATCCGAGGAGCAGGAGAGTCAACGTTTCGGGAATAAGCCCTTCATCAGGAATAGGGAGGGGAAAGGGGCTGAGAGATAAATGGGGTTTGGGCTGGTGGGGGGGGGACTGTTGGGGAGGCGGCTGGGAAGGCGATAGGTGAATGCAGGTGGCGGGGGAGGTGGGGGGGGTGTGATGATGTTGATAGGTCGGTGGGGAGGGTGGAGCGGATCGGTGGGAAGGAAGATGGACGGGTGGGACAGGCCAAGGGGGCGGTGTCGAGCTGGAGGGTTGGATCTGGGAATGGGGTTGGGAGTGGTGGCGCGGGTAATGAGGAAACTGGTGAGGTCGTCGTTGATGCCATGTGGTTGGACGATCCCAAGGTGGAACTCCACATCGACTTCACCGGTTTCCAAATCTCCCCTCGCCCAACCTCATCCCAGATCTAACCCTCCAACCCAGCACCACCTTCTTGACCTGTCCTACCTGTCCACCTTCCTTCCCACCTATCCACTCCACCCTCTCCTCTGACCAATCACCATCACCCTCCCACCTACATTCACCTATTCCCTTCCCCCAGCCCCACCTCCATCCCCCTATTTATCTCTCAGCCCCCTTCTCCTCCACATTATTCATGAAGGGCTTATTCCCCAAACGTTGACTCTCTTGCTCCTCGGATGCTGCCCGACCTACTGTGCTTTTCCAGCCTTTTCCTGCTCCAGCATCTGCCGTCCATGCTTTCTCCTGACAATGCAACTCCCTGACCCTTCGTCCTGATCTTAATGCCCTCCCGTCCTGCCCAGGGTCACCAGTTGTCCTTCTGTGAGCCATGTGGAGCAGTGATTTTCTGGATTATGCTGACTCCCATCGCTTCTCATTTGTAGGCTGAGTCCCGAGATCCACCTCAAGAGACCTGCCAGGAGCAACTACTGGAGACTGGACAGGCTTCTGAAGCGTAAGGCAGTGAGTAAGGCCCCGGGCAAAGGGACGCAAGGGCTTTACCATTTTAGCGCGGGTGCACGGGTTCAGAGATTTTCAGAATGTGGGCATTGTTCAGTCCAGTGTTCGTCCCTCGTTCCTAGTCACCTGCAAACTGAGTGGCTTGTGAGAGCCATTTTAGAGGTCAGTTAAGAGTCAGCCATGTTGCAGCTCAGCGTATCGGCCCAGACTGGGTAAGGAGGGAAGATTGCCCTCCCTGAAGGGCATGAGTGAACCAGATGGGTTTTCACGGTCAGTCGAGGATAGTCTCATTGTCACCGGCGCTAAAGCAAGCCTTCAGTTACAGATTTATTCCAATGGCATGAATGGGATTCAATCCAGTGTCTCCAAAACGTGATCCCCAGGATTACTCACCCATCGTCCCTGGAGGACTTGATTGGAGAAATCGGGGCGTCGTTGTTGGAGAAGAAGAGGGGATTTGTTGGAGGTATTCCTGACAAGAATAGAGAGAGAGAGAGAGACACAGTTTCCATTATTGAGGTGACCAAGAGCCAGAGGGCCCCTGATTTAAGGTAGTCATCAAAATAACATTGATAGGATGGAAGAATGTCTGTGTGCAGCACACACACTCTTGGCCCTGATCTCCAGCATCTGCAGTCCTCACCACAGGCCCTGGAATACACTGCCTGAATCTGGGGGTGGGGGGGGGGGGGGGGGGGGGGGCGGGGGGGAGGGAACAGACTCAGTTCAGAGGGGCATTGGATCTGCAGAGATAAAATTGCAAAGTTGAGTTGGGGGTGGTGTCGGAGAGCTGCTTTTTTCAAGGGCTAGCACGAGCATGACCTGCTGAGTGGCCTCTTGGCATGCGTTAACAGTTCCAGAACTCAAGGGGCTTTGGAGCAAGGGGACAGTCGTGGGATTGGCAATGGTGCTGTTGTTAGACATTGTTTTGTTTCTCTCCTGTGCCCTAAAGCTGAGGGCGACACTAAGTGTTGTCCTGACGATACAATTCTGCCGATGGAACAGGCGAGTACCCCCAGCGGTTTCAGAAGAAGGATCCCCCTTCCCGTGTTTGAGTTTATTTGAGAGGTTTCGCCCTAATACAACCTACGCGGGGCTTACAAGAAGTCAACTCAGACTGAGACTTCACCCTGATGAGAGAGGTCCCTGCCAACGGGAGTCTCGAATCTTATTGGTGGGCAGCACATATGTCCCTCTCTAGCAGCCCCTGGGTTGGCAGGAGGTCAGAGTGCCCACAGAGCGAGCTCCCTGCAGAAAGCAGTACTCAGCAGGTCTGGCCGAGTCTGGATGAGTGCTGTTGAGCTCCCTGACCTCCCTGACCTCCCTGGCCTCACTGACCTCCCTGGCCTCACTGACCTCACTGGCCTCACTGACCTCACTGACCTCCCTGACCTCACTGACCTCACTGACCTCCCTGGCCTCACTGACCTCACTGGCCTCACTGACCTCACTGACCTCCCTTGCCTCACTGACCTCCCGTCAGCAGTTAGCAAGGTCAAGGGGCATTAGCGATGGACAGGGTTAGAGAAAGGGTGGAGGGTGAGGTGGGTAGTAGAAGAGATGAGGGGATTGTGGCACAGCGCAAGAGGAAGTGGCACTGGCACAAACAAAGGCATCCCCGCTGAAAGGGTAGGGAGGGCAGGTTTCCTTCCCCTGTGGACAGTGATGAAGCAGATGGGTTTACAATGTAACTGTTCGTAGCCACTTCAATTAAAAACAGCGTAAAGGTGTCTGGAATGAGCAGGTCACACTGAAACAGAACATGGGAGCAGGAGTAGGCCATTCAGCTCTTTGACCTGCTGTTCCATTCAGTATGCTGATGGCTAATTATCCAACTCAGTGCCGTGTTCCCATTCTCTCCCCCCTTTGAACCCTTTAGCCCGAAGGACAATGGCTCTCTGCTCTTTGAAAATCTTGAGTGTTTTAGCTTCCTGTGGCAGTGAATACCCAGGCTCACCGTTCTCTGGGTGAAGACCTTCAGAGAGTCAGAGAGATGGACAGCAGAGAAACGGACCCTTCGGTCCAACTGGTCCATGCTAACCAGATAGCCTAACCTCATCGAGTCCCATTTGTCAGCATTTGGCCCATATCCCTCCAAACCTTTCCTATTCATATACCCATCCAAATGCCTCTTAAATGTTGTAATTGTACCAGCCTCCACCACTTCCTCTGGCAGCTCATTCCACACACGCACCACCCTCTGTGTGAAAAAGTTGCCCCTTAGGTCTCGCTTGTATCTTTCCCCTCTCACTCTAAACCTATGCTCTCTAGTTCTGGACTCCCCGACCCCAGGGAAAAGACTTTGTCTATTTATCCTATCCATGCCCCTCATGATTTTATAAACCTCTATAAGGTCACCCCTCAGCCTCCGACACTCCAGGGAAAACAGCCCCAGCTTGTTCAGCCTCTCCCTAAAGCTCAAACCCTCCAACCCTGGCAACATCCTTGTAAATCTTTTCTGAACCCTTTCAAGTTTCACAACATCTTTCCGATAGGAAGGAGACCAGAATTGCATGCAATATCCCAACAGTGGCCTAACCAATGTCCTGTACCTCCACAACATGACCTCCCAACTCCTGTACTCAATACTCTAACCGATAAAGGAAAGCATACCAAACGCCGCCTTCACTATCCTATCGACTTTCCTCCCCTCAGTTCTAAATGGGCTATCCTATAAGCTCAGAGTATGTCTCCCTCCCCTCATTCCAGACTCCACAGTCATCGGGAATATCCTTTTAACGTTTACCCTGCCTAATCTTGAGAGTTTTACAGGTTTCTGAGAGAGCTCCCCTCATTCTATAAACTCATCTTTGGTTATGCGGAAAGATTAGACAGACTGGGCTTATTACCTCGTGTGTTGAGGAAGATGAGGGGGTGACTTGATTTGAAGTTATAATGTCAAACCTGTTCAGGATAAGATGGACATGGGACGGTCTCTGTTGTGGAGGTGGAGTGGGGGAGCGCTTAGAGGTCAGAAACTCCAGAACCGGGGTGGGGGGGGGAATTTGGTTTCCCCTCACGGTTATCTTTGGAACTCTCTGGTTCGCGGGGAGGTGGGGAGGGTAGCAGGCGATGAGTCGTTGAATATGTTTGAGGTGACTTGGATCGATTCTGGTCAGGCTGAGGTATCGGGGGAGGGGGTGGGGTGGGGCTGATGGATAGGAATGTGGAATCGAAAGCACAAACTGATTGGCCACGTGCGTATTGAGTGGCGGAGCAGGATGGAAGGGCTGAATGGCCTTTTTCTGCTCCTAATTTGAAGGGATGTGTGAGCTGGAGAAGCTCAACAGGTCCAGCAGCATCTGTGGTGAGAAAACCAGATGTTAATGTTTTGAGTGTGGGATAATGCTTCAGAACTATGTTTCCCCAGCATCTGCAAGACTTTGTGTTCCCATGCAATAATAATTTCCTGATGACCACCCCTGAGACTCCCTTTCAATTCCACAATTCCATAGTTGAGTTTTAATCTCACCAGCCATTGGAGTGGAATTTGAGCTCAATAGCATTTGCCTCGGGTCATTTATTATTGCGGATTCCTCACACGAATGGTCCCGGGACGGGGAACTTCAGTGACAAGGATAGATTGGAGAGGTCAGGACTGTTCCCCTTAGAGGAAGAGGAGATTTGATCAAAGTGCTCAACGTCACGAGGAATGTGGACAGCGTTGATAGGCAGGGCCTGCTCCTGTTGGAGGAAGGCTTAAAGCCAGGAGGCACTTGAGGAAGAGAATGAAGATAACGCTGAGTGAGATGAAGGGTTTGCGCCCTCTGAAGCCTCTAGAGTGTCTCCAGCATCTTCGATTTTTGTTTCCGATGTCGGGAAGGAGATTCCACACGGAATCTCTGCAGATTTGAAGGTGCTGTCCTGAACCTGACTGACCCTTGGTCACAGAAAGTTAATCCAACCCTTAACTTTCGTCAGTCGGAAGAGAAACAGTTAACATTTCAATCCAATGTGACTCTGGTTTCTGTCCCCACAGACACTCGGAGACCCGCGGGTTTCCCCACAGACACTCGGAGACCCGCGGGTTTCCCCACAGACACTCGGAGACCCGCGGGTTTCCCCACAGACACTCGGAGACCCGCGGGTTTCCCCACAGACACTCGGAGACCCGCGGGTTTCACAGCACTTGCTGCTTTAGTTGAAGCTCTCCAGCATCTGGAGTATTTTGTTTTGATTATTGATTATTCTCTCTCTCTGTCTCTCTGTCTGTCTCTCTCCCTGTCTCTCTGTGTCTCTCCCTGTCTCTCTGTCTCTGTCTCTCTCCCTGTCTCTCTGTGTCTCTCCCTGTCTCTCTGTCTCTGTCTCTCTCCCTGTCTCTCTGTGTCTCTCCCTGTCTCTCTGTCTCTGTCTCTCTCCCTGTCTCTCTGTGTCTCTCTCTGTCTCTCTCCCTGTCTCTCTGTCTGTCTCTCTCCCTGTCTCCCTGTCGCTCTCCCTGTCGCTCTCCCTGTCGCTCTCCCTGTCGCTCTCCCTGTCGCTCTCCCTGTCGCTCTGTCTCCCTATCTCTGTCTCTCTCTCTCCCTGTCTCTCTGTCTCCCTATCTCTGTCTCTCTGTCTCCCTATCTCTGTCTCTCTGTCTCCCTGTCTCTCTGTCTCCCTGTCTCTGTCTCCCTGTCTCTGTCTCCCTGTCTCTGTCTCCCTGTCTCTCTGTCTCTCTCTCCCTGTTTCCCTGTCTCCCTATCTCTGTCTCTCTCTCTTTGTCTCTGTCTCTCTCCCTGTCTCTCTGTCTCTGTCTCTCTCTCTCCCTGTCTCTCTCTCCCTGTCTCTCTCTCCCTGTCTCTCTCTCCCTGTCTCTCTGTCTCTGTCTCTCTGCCTGTCTCCCTGTCTCTCCCTGTCTCCCTGTCTCTCCCTGGCTCTCTGTCTCTCCCTGTCTCTCTGTCTCTGTCTCTCTCCCTGTCTCCCTGTCTCTCTCTGTCTCTCTCCCTGTCTCCCTGTCTCTCTCTGTCTCTCTCCCTGTTTCCCTGTCTCTGTCTCTCTCCCTGTCTCTCTGTCTCTGTCTCTCTCCCTGTCTCTCTGTCTCTGTCTCTCTCCCTGTCTCTCTGTCTCTCTCCCTGTTTCCCTGTCTCTGTCTCTCCCCCTGTCTCCCTCTCTCTCTCTCTTCCCCTCCTCCTCCCCCTCCCTGTCTCCAGGAACAGGGTGTGAAGATATTTGTGCTGTTGTATAAAGAGGTGGAGCTTGCCTTGGGCATTAACAGCGGATACAGCAAGCGAACGTTGACAGCGCTGCACTCAAATATCACGGTAGAGTCTCTTCCGAGTGTGCGACGGTTTGTGGTATGTGAGCTCATTGACCCTCTGCACAGTAGGTTTCTCCATCACAGTTAAGACTGCTGTGAGAGTTACAGCCCAAAATGGGCAAGTCTCATTCCAACATGGAGAGAGCCCCTTCAGCCCTTGGCCGAGAGTGAGCTCTCAGTGAGTCTGTCAGGGCTAAAGCTATTCATGTCTTGTGGAACTCTGCTTTAAGGACTGGATGAGGGTGCACATGTGTAGCTCCTGATTCTCGGATTATGGAGCTCTTGCTGTTCCCACTTTGGGTTCGGAGGACTCCCCACAAACATCTTTACAACCAGAAGGCACAGGAGCAGAAACTAGGCCATTCAGCCCATCAAGCCTGCTTCACCATTCAATCATGGCTGGTAAGGTTCTCAACCCCATTTTTCTGCTGTCTCCCTGTAACCCTGGATCCCCTTGGTACTCAAGAACCTATCCATCTCCATCTTAAATATACCCAATGACCTGGCCCCCACAGCCTTCTGTGGCAGTGAATGGCCATAGATTCCCCACTCTCTGGCTGAAGACGTTTCTCCTTATCTCTGTTCGAAAAGTTCTTCCCTTTACTCTAAGGCTGTGCCCGCAGGACCGGGTCTCTCCTCCCAATGGGAAACATCTTCCCAACATCTTTAAGCCATGCCGTCCAACCCCCACTGTGTACCTGGCCCTCACAGACAGCTCATTCGCAATGTTCTTAGAGTTGTGTTTCTCTGTCTGTTATCTGTCTCAAGTCCAGAAACTTCCCTGCAAGCCGAAGTGCTCTCTTTCTCTCGCTCGCTCTCTCTCTCTCTCTCGCTCTCTCCCTCTTGCGATCTCTCGCTCACTTTCTTGGGCTCTGTCTCTCGCTGTCTGTCTCTCGCTCGCGCTGTCACTCGCTCTCTCACTCTCTTTCGCGTGCTCTCTCACTCTCGCTCGCACTCTCTTGCTCTGTCTCTTGCTCTGTCTCTTGCTCTGTCTCTTGCTCTGTCTCTTGCTCTGTCTCTTGCTCACTCTCACTCGCTCACTCTCACTCGCTCACTCTCGCTCACTCTCTCTGGCTCACTCTCTCTGGCTCACTCTCTCTGGCTCACACTCTCTGGCTCACACTCTCTCGCTCACACTCTCTCGCTCACACTCTCTCGCTCACACTCTCGCTCACTGTCTCTCGTGCTCTCTCGCTCGCACTCCCATGTTCTTGCTCGCTCGCTCTCTCGCACTCTCTTTCGCGCTCTCTCTCTCTCACACTCTCTTTCACGCGCGTTCGCACTCTCTTGCTCTGTCTCTTGCTCTGTCTCTCGCTCGCTCTCTCTCGCTTGCTGTCTCTCGCGCTTTCTTGATCTCTCGCAGTCTTGCTCTCGCTCTCGCTCGCACTCCCATGTTCTCGCTCGCTCGCTCGCTCTCTCTCGCACTCTCTTTCGCGCTCTCATTCTCGTTCGCGCTCTCTCTCTCTCTCTCTCTCACACTCTGTTTGTTCCCCTCGAGCAGGTGATGAGGCACCCGGATCATGTCTCCTCCACAGTGTTGCTCTGGGCCCACCATGAGAAACTGGTCGTCATCGATCAATCGTTGGCCTTCCTGGGAGGGTTGGACCTGGCCTACGGCAGGTGGGACGACCAGGACTATCGCCTGACCGACCTGGAAGCTCCCCGATCTCAGCCGGTAGGTGCAGCTGCCTCTTTCGTGGTTGATCTGTTGTCCTCCGTCCTTTTCACGTTTCCCCATCCCCCTCTCCTCACCGCCTCTCCTCTTCATCGTCACCAACTTTGTATTTTTTGTTCCCTGCTTGTCCATGGGATGTGTCTTTTATGGGGTTGAAAGGGCTAATGCCAAGCAGTGTCACATGCACCAATTTCGATAGTTTGATATACAGAACAACCTCGATTATCTGAACAAGGCAGGTTGGGAATATTTTGTTTGGACAAGTGATTGTTTGGACAACTCATCGGGGTTCCGGTGGCAGTGGCAATAGCAGGATCAGGGTTGCCATGGCGATCCTGTTCCTGTTCCCACCGCCAGCCCAGGCTGCCTGCTCTTTCTGTGCTTTTATTTAAATTTAATAAACTTTTTACAGGACCTTGTGATCTTGTTGGGATAATCTGAAATTCGGATAATTGATGTTCGGATAACAGAGGTTGTTCTGTATCCTCCGTTTCGGTCTCCTTATTTGAGGAAGATTTAGATTAGATTAGATTACATTACTTACATTGTGGAAACAGGCCCTTTGGCCCAACAAGTCCACACCGACCCGCCGAAGCGCAACCCACCCATACCCTACACTTGCCTCTTCACCTAACACTACGGGCAATTTAGCGTGGCCAATTCACCTGACCTGCACATCTTTAGACTGTGGGAGGAAACCGGAGCACCCGGAGGAAACCCACGCAGACACGGGGAGAATGTGCAAACTCCACACAGTCAGTCGCCTGAGGCGGGAATTGAACCCGGGTCTCTGGCGCTGTGAGGCAGCAGTGCTAACCACTGTGCCACCGTGCCGCCCGTGGCGAAGGAGAGGATTGTACCAAAGGTTGACCAGACGATACCTGGGGTGACAGGACAGATGTATAAACAGACTCTCCATCAGTTAGGACTATATTCGCCGGCGTTTTTGAAAAATGAGGTGGGGGGTGGGGGAACCTCCTAGAAATCTATAAAATTCTAACAGGACCAGACAGGGTAAATACATTAAGGATGTCCCCAATGTCCCCCAGAACCTGGGGGTCGCAGTTTAAGGATGTAGGGTGGGCCATTTTGGACACAGATGAGGAGAAATATCTTCCCCCAGAGAGTGAAGAGCCTGTGGAACTCTCTTCCACAGGAAGCAGTTGAGGCCAAAGCATCTCACGTTTTTAAGAAGGTTCCTCGGGCTGAAGGGATCAAAGAGCATGGGGAGATTGGCAGGAACAGAGCACCGAGTTGGAGGATATAGAATGGTGATGAAGGCTGAATGGCCTCCTCTTGTTCTTGCGTTGCTATAAACTTGGGGTCTCGAAGGAGTGCAGCCTACACTCCACCACATTCTGTCCGTAACTGGATGCGACCTGAAAAGTTCCTTCCCCAGAGGGCATTCGTGAGCCAGATGGGTTTGTGTGGCCAATCGATGATTGCTTTCACTGTAATGGCCTTATCAATCCCAGAGTTTTTAATGAATTTTACTGGTTTGAGCCCGTCATCCCAAAGTGGGTTTCCAGTCCAGTCACACCATCGTTACGACAGCATTTAGACAGACGCATGAACAGACAGGGAATAGAGGGATAGCTGCCTATTACTGTCCTCTGCTCTATTTTCTGTCATTGGGTCACACGTACGCACCCCCCAAAAACACAGAGTAGCTCACAAGCTGTTATAACTTGGGGGATATCCTAAAATAATGAGGCTTACCCTGTCACAAGCAGCAGTTAAATGATCAGTTAGCCTCTCCCACTGATGAGACTTCTATTCACTTAAATAAGAGTCGATGGAAGCAGTCAGTAGGAACCATCTCCGCTGTATACAGGTTTTTTAATAAGTAGCGATACACTTAAGGTTACTTTAAAGTTGCAAAATGTTCAGATAATATGTTTAAACGATAGCACTTTGCATAAATATTTCTGAAAATAGTGGCTGCAGGATTTTTTACCACATCCAGCCAGGAAGGCAAGGCAGGGCCTCAGTTTAATTTCTCTGAAAGATTGACCCCCCCCCCCCCCCCTCCCCCAACAGTGCAGCACTCTCTCAGCACTGACCCTCTGACAGTGCGACGCCCCCTTGGCGCTGACCCTCCGACAGTGCGGCGTTCCCTCGGCGCTGACCCTCTGACAGTGCAGCACTTCCTCAGTACTGACCTCTGACAGTGCTGCACTCCCTTAGCACTGACCCTCTGACAGTGCGGCACTCCCTCAGCACTGACCCTCTGACAGTGCGGCACTCCCTCAGCACTGACCCTCTGACAGTGCGGCACTCCCTCAGCACTGACCCTCTGACAGTGCGGCACTCCCTCAGCACTGACCCTCTGACAGTGCAGCACTCCCTCAGCACTGACCCTCTGACAGTGCGGCACTCCCTCAGCACTGACCCTCTGACAGTGCGGCACTCCCTCAGCACTGACCCTCTGACAGTGCGGCACTCCCTCAGCACTGACCCTCTGACAGTGCAGCACTCCCTCAGCACTGACCCTCTGACAGTGCGGCACTCCCTCAGCACTGACCCTCTGACAGTGCGGCACTCCCTCAGCACTGACCCTCTGACAGTGCGGCACTCCCTCAGCAGTGGCACTTCAAATGTCTGCCTGCATAATGAGTTCACATTTCGGAGATTCAAGACTCGACACCAGCTCTTCCTGATGTCGAGGGGAGAGGATATTCCTGTTGACCATCTCGTTAATTGACGTTGACGATTTGCTACATGTAGGTTTGTAATCACAGCGAAGAGGAGCGTCTTGAGGAACCTGAGGTGGAGAAGGGAATACCACTCGAGGAGGTGAAGGAATGGCGTTCTCGCTGCCGGGCTGACTCAACAGACTGTAACGCGGCTGGGCAATTCTGGCTTGGAAAAGACTATTGTAACTTCATTCAGAAGGACTGGGTTGAGCTGGACAAGCCTTTTGAAGGTAAATCGAGCTTCCTCAGGTTTAGAATTTAACCATCCAGAACCCTCCCTGTGCTTCAGGATAAGCAGGTAGCTGTTACCATGCTGTTACCTCAGAGATAATCTCTGGAGTTCCTGTTGAGTTTATACACTGACCATGAGAAGAGAATGCAGAGCTAATTAATACACACTATTCCCAGGGTTATCAGTAAAGTATAAGAGGCCAACTGAATGACTCTAACGCCGTCTGGGACAAAGGTAATTCATATCAGGTTTATCAGTAATGGATGTAGGCTTGCTCACTGAGCTGGAAGGTTCATTTCCAGATGTTTCGTCACCCTAGTAGGTAACATCTTCAGTGGGCCTAGAGGCAAAGCACTGTACATGATTCCTACTTTCTATTTAGATGTTTGGGTTTCTTTGGGTTGGTGATGTCATTTCCTGTGGTGATGTCATTTCCTGTTCTTTTTCTCAGGGGGTGATAGATGGGGTCTAACTCGATGTGTTTGTTGATAGAGTTCTGGTTGGAATGCCATGCTTCTAGGAATTCTCGTGCGTGTCCCTGGCTTGTCCTAGGATGGATGTGTTGTCCCAGTCGAAGTGGTGTCCTTCCTCATCCGGATGTAAGGATACTAGTGAGAGAGGGTCATTTTGTTTTGTGGCTAGTTGGTGTTCATGTATCCTGGTGGCTAGTTTTCTGTCTGTTTGTCCAATGTAGTGTTTGTTACAGTCCTTGCACGGTATTTTGTAAATGCCGTTAGCTGGAAAATGAACCTTCCAGCTCAGCGAGCAAACCCACGTCCAGAACTCAACCTGAGCTACAAATCTTCTCAAAACTCGCGTATTCAGAGTAGTTTAAAGTGGGTTCACATAACTAATTGACGGGATTATCATATTTTGAACAGTCCAGACCTATATCTATTAGATTTTAAAAGAATGAAGTCCATGTAAACAGCATCATCGGCTTTTTCCTTCATTAATCATCTTCATCACCTCCTCAAATAACCCAATCAAGTTAGGGAGGCACGACCCCCCACATAAAGCCATGTTGTCTATCATGAATAAGTCCGTTTGTCTCTAAACGCATATAGATCTTGTCCCTGAGAATCTTTTCCAATAATTTCCTGACCACCGGCATGAGGTTCACACAGGCCTGCAATGTCCTGGATTATTCCGTGCTACCTTCTTAAACAATGGGACAACATTGGCTATTCTCCTGTCCTCTGGGATCTCTCCAGTGGCCAAAGAGGATCCGAAAATGTCCATCCATACTCCAGCAACTTGTTCTCTCGCCTCCCTCAATGTCCCGGGACCCAGGGACTTAAAAAGCATTAAGGTTGATAAGACGCAGAACACCTCTTCCTTTTTAATGGCGACTTGACTGAGAAATTCCACACCCTCTTCCCTGAGATCATTCTCCACCAATTCCTTGTAAGATTCTGAGGCGACCTGGTCAGGTGGATGTTGAAGGGATATTTCCCTCATGGGAGAGACTTTGTCCAGATATCAGAGTTTGAAAGATTAGAATTCGAATAAAAATTGGATGTTGCTGTATCCAAATACAGGAGTACAGTAAAAAGCGCACAGTGTGGTCATTCTCTGACGTCATCTTGGCTACAAAATCCCGAATTTAAAAAAAAGCTAAGAAACAAAAATCAGAATTTTAATAAAAGCAGGAGTATCAAATGTAGGTGGATGTAGAAAGACTATTTCCCTCTGGCTATAGGGTCTGGAACAAGGGGACACAATATAAGAAGAAAGCAAAAATAATGACCGCCTGTCCGAGAATGAAGGATGGGTGTGGCAAGTAACACGCGCCTTGGATGACCAGGAATGTTATGACCTTGGTCAAAAAGAAAATGGAAGCACGTGTCAGGCCTAGGAGGATGGGAAATGGCGAAGCCCTGAAAGTGCATAAGGAAAGTGGGAAAGAACTTAAACGAGGAATTGGAGGGGTTGAAAGGGGTCATGAAAAGTTGTTAGCACACAGGATGAAGGAGAATCCCAAAGCGCTTTATACAAAGCGAGAGGGTAGTTAGGAAAAGGGTTGGCCCACTCGGGGACAAAAGAAGGAATCTGTGCCTGAAGGCAGAAGAGTTGGTGAGGTCCGAAATGAATACTTTGTGTCGGTATTCACCAAAGAGAAGGAATTGGTGGAGAATGATCCCAGGGAAGGGGGTGTGGAATTTCTCAGTCAAGTCGCCATTAAAAAGGAAGAGGTGTTCTGCGTCTTAAAAAGTATTAAGGTTGATAAGTCCCTGGGTCCCGGGACATTGAGGGAGGCAAGAGAACAAGTTGCTGGAGTATGGATGGACATCTTCGGATCCTCTTTGGCCACTGGAGAGATCCCAGAGAACAGGAGAATAGCCAATGTTGTCCCATTGTTTAAGAAGGTAGCACGGAATAATCCAGGACATTGCAGGCCTGTGTGAACCTCATGTTGGTGGTTGGGAAATTATTGGAAAAGATTCTCGGGGACAAGAAACAAACGGACTGATTAGTGATGGTCGGCGTGGTTTTGTGCGGGGAAGCTTGTGCCTCACTAACTTAATCGGGTTTTTTGAGGAGGTGATGAAGATGATTGATGAGGGAAAAGCAGATGAGGCTGTTTACATGGATTTCAGTAAAACCTCCTGACAGGGTCCCTCATGGCAGACTGGGACAGAAGGTGAAGTCACATGGTATCGGGGGTGAGCTGGCAAGGTGGATACAGAACTGGCTTAGTCACAGGAGGCAGAGGGTAACGGTGGAAGGATGCTTTTGGGAACGGAGGGTTGTGACTCGTGGTTTGATTAGATTAGTTTCCCTGCAGTATGGCAGCAGGCCCTTTGGCCCAGCAAGTCCACACCGACCCTTCAAAGAGTAACGTGCCCAGACCCATTCCCCTACCCTATATTTACCCCTGCCTAATGCACCTAACACTACGGGCAATTTAGCACGGCCAATCCACCCTAACCTGCACATCCTTGGACTGTGGGAGGAAACCGGAGCACCCGGAGGAAACCCACGCAGACACGGGTCAATGTGCAAACTCCACACAGACAGTCGCCTGAGGCTGGAATCAAACCCGGCTCCCCTGCGCTGTGAGGCAGCGGTGCTAACCACTAAGCCACCGTGCCGCCCCCTGGTGTTCCATAGGGATCAGTGCTCGCGGTCGACATAAATGATTTGGAGAAAAATGGGGCTGGTCTGAATAGTAAGTTTGTGGACGGTAAAAAGACTGCTGGAGTTGCAGATAGTGAGGCGGATTGTCAGCAGGAGATAGATCAGTTAGAGGCACAGGCAGATAACAGGCAGATGGAGTTTAATCCAGACATGTGACCTTTTGAAAGGTCAAGTACAGTTGGAAATTTTACAGTGAATGGCAGAACCCTTCAGTGTATTGACAGACAGAGGGATCTGGGTATACAATGACATACAGAGGGATCTGGGTGTGCAGTGACATACAGAGGGATCTGTGTGTACAATGATATGCAGAGGGATCTGTGTGTACAATGATATGCAGAGGGATCTGGGTGTACAATGATATGCAGAGGGATCTGGGTCTACAATGATATACAGAGGGATCTGGGTGTGCAATGATATACAGGGGGATCTGGGTGTACAATGATATTCAGAGGGATCTGGGTCTACAATGATATACAGAGGGATCTGGGTCTACAATGATATGCAGAGGGATCTGGGTCTACAATGATATACAGAGAGATCTGGGTGTGCAGGTCCACAGCTCACTGAGGTGACAGTGCAGGTAGATAAGGCAGTAAAAAAGGCCTAGCGCATGCTTCCTTCATTGGAAGGGGCATTGAGTATAAGGATAGACAAGTTACGCTGCAACTTTATAGATTTAGTTAGGCCACATTGGAATATTGCGTACAGTTCTGGTCACCACACTCCAAGAAGGATGTGGATGCTTTGGAGAGGGTACAGAAAAGGTTTACCTGGATGTTGCCTTCATGGGAGGATTTCAGCGATGAAGACCTGATAGAAGTTAATAAGGTTGTGAATGGCGTGGACAGAGTCGAAAGTAAGATGCTTTTCCCAGGGTGGAGAGGTCAGTGACTTGGCAACACAGATCAAGATGCGGGGAGGGAAGGGAGGTGGAGTTTGAGAGAGATGTGTAAGGCAAATTTTTCTCACAAAGTGGGGTGAGTGCCTGGAACGGACTGCCAGGGGATGTGGTGGAAGCGAGCAGAACAGCAGCATTCAAGAAATACCTGGACAAGTGCATGAGTAGGAAGGGAACAGAGGGATACGGGTCCTGTCAGTGAACATGGAAGGGGAAAATGGGTTGGTGCAGGCTTGGGGGGCCGAAGGGCCTGTTCCTGTGCTGTATTGTTCTTTGAAATGGCCAAGCAAGCCTCTCAATTCAAGGGACAGTCAGGGATGGGGAACAAATCCCGGCCTTGCTAGTGACATCGACATCCCTTGAAAATGTAAATTAAAACAGGTATTCCCTGTCTGCTGCACTGATGACATTTAGGGACTGAAATGGGGGGGATGGGCCCCACAATCTTTTGACTCCAGCAAAATAGTCCTGCCAATGCAGGCAAAGCTGATGGTGCAGGCTAAAACTCACAAAGGAATTTATTTGTAAGTAACATAATTACGCTGAGCGTGATCCAGCAAAGAAGCAAACCCAAAGGCGAAATGAATGAGTGAAGAATCTGAGATTTCCTTTCTCCTCCTCCTGCAGACTTCATTGACCGAAGCGCGACCCCTCGTATGCCGTGGCGTGATATCGGTGTGGTTGTCCATGGTGGGGCAGCACGGGACGTGGCAAGGCATTTCATACAGCGATGGAACTTCACCAAGGTCAGATTGCCATGGCAACAGGAAGGCCACGCGTGATTTATTTTGTCCGACACTGACACAGAATCTGTTTGTCAAATTTTCTCGAAATGTTGTTCACCCAATCCCATTTTCCCCTCAACCTGCAGAGCCTCCCAATTTCCCAGACTAACATCCTTACCCTTCCATCGAAGTCCCAGCAGGCTCTTGTCCAGCCCAGTATTGGCAACCTCCTCCCTCCCTCTCTCTGTCAACTCTGGCCTTGTGGCTGTCCCCCTCCCTCCCACCCCGATTCCCACCCCTCCCACCCCGATTCCCACCCCGATTCCCACCCCTCCCATTGGTGGCTGTGCCTTCAGCTGACTAGGCCCTGAGCTCTGACATTCCCTCCTGAAACCTCTGCACCTGGCTGACTGTTCAATATCATGAGCTGGACACAGTAGATAGCGAGAAGCTGTTCCCACTTGGTAAAAGAACAAGAATGGGAGGGGCAGAGATTGAAAGAGATGTGCAAACGAAACAGCGGTGATGTGAGAGAAAACGTTTTCACCCAATGAGTAAAGAACAGCAGAGCCCAGGAACGGGCCTGTTGGCCCAGTCAGCCTCCCCTCTGACACATGAGGCCTTTCTAACCTTTTGCCTGGACACGGTCCTTTCCCTCTATCCCCTGCCGAATCATATATTTGTCAAGATGCCTCTGAAACATTTATTATTGTATCTGCTTCTGCTACCCCCTCTGGCACTTACCATCCTCTGTGTGAAATAAAACCTGCTCTCACATCTCCTTTAAACTTACCCCCGTTTTATCTTAAACCTACGTCCTCTTGTAACTGGCATTTCTATCCTGGGGAAAAACACTCCAGCTTCCCATTCTACCCATAATTTCCATAAATTTCCATCACGTCGTCCCCCATCCTTCGATGTTCAAGTGAGAACAGATCACATTTGTCGGGTCTCTCCCCGTAGCTAACACCCTCCAAACCAGGCAACATCCTGGCACACCGTTTCTGTACCCTCTCCAGAGACTCCACATCCTTCTGGTAGTGTGATGACCAGAACTGGGCACAATATTCCAAATGTGGCTGAACAACAGCTGCGATATGAGTTACCAATTTTTAAACGCTACCCTGACTGATCAAGGCAAGCGTGCCATCTGCCTTCTCCATTTGCGTTGCCACTTTCAGGGAACTCTGGACCTGTACGCCTAGTTCCCTCTGTATGTTGATTCTACTCTGAGTTCTGCCATTGTAGATCCCTCCTGCATTAGATCTCCCAAAATGCATAATTTCACATTTGTCCAGATTAAACTCCATCTGCCACTTCTCTGCCCTAGCCTCCAGCTTATTTAGATCCTGATGAATCCTCTGGCAATCCTCCTCGCTATCTACAGCTCCCCCCAGTCTTAGTGTCATCCACAAGCTTTCTAATCAGGCCACCTACATTCCCCTACAAATCCTTGACATATATTACAGACCACAAGGGTCCCAGCACTGATCCCTGCGGAATACCGTCAGTCACAGATCTTCAATCAGAAATATTCTCTTCCACTGCAGCTACTCTGTTTTCTATGGCTAAGCCATATCCATCTCCCCAGTGCATTGTGGATCCCATGTGACTTCACCTTCTGTGTCACCCTGACATGGAGGGCCTTGTCAAAGGGCCTGCTAACATCGACGTAGACAACATCAGCCGCCCTGCCCTCATCAACCGTCTTCCTCACTTTCTCAAAAAAACCCAACACGTTTGTGAAACACAATCCTCCCCACACGAAGCCTGTCGCTAATAAGTCCATACTTTTCAAATGTGAGGAAAACCTATCCCTAAGAATATTCACCAATAATTTCCCTATCACTGACAGAAGATTGACTTGCCTGTAATTTCCCGGATTATCCCTGCTGTCTTTCTTAAACAGCATTGGCTATTCTCCAGGCACCTCTCCTGTGACTGAAAAGGATACAAAGATTTCATACAGGGCCCCCAGCAAGTTCCTCACCTGCCTCCCTCTGCATTCTGGGTTAGATCTCATCAGGTCTACCTTAATGCTTTTCAAATCACCCAACACCACTACCAATTTTAAATTGACATATCCCAGAAAAGCAACAAAATCCTCCCTGGACTCACCGTCCATCATAACCTCCCCCTTTTGTGACGACCGATGCAGTGTATTTGTTAAGGATTCACCCATTTCTGGCTCCATGCTTACATTTCCTCTTTTATCCTTGAATGGACCTACCCTTTCCAGAACTACCCTCTGGCTCCTTATATATGGATAAGACACTTCGGGATTTTCCTTAATCCTGTTTGCTAAAGGCAAGTCATGGCCCCTTTTATCCCTCCAAATTCCTTGTTTGAGTCCTTTCCTGCTATCCTTGCATTTTTCGAGGGCTCTGTCTCTCTTTAGTTTGTGTATACTTCCCTTTTTCTATTGGACTCAGCTCTCAAATTCTCTTGTCATCCAAAGTTCCCAAATCTCGCCAGTCTTATCCTCCATTTTCACAGGAACATGTTGGTCCTCAACTCTAATTGACTGACCTTTAAAAGATTCCTACATGCCAGATGTGGGGGATTTCCCCTCAAACAGCTGCCCCAATCTACATTCCCCAGTTCCTGCTGATATTGTGTTCATTAGCCATCCCCTAATTTAATACTTTCACCCAAGGACTACTCTTATCCTTATCCATAAATAACTTAAAACTTACAGAATTATGGTCACTGTTCCCGAAATGCTCCCCTACTGAGACTTCAACCACCTGCCCGGACTCATTCCCCAATACCAGGTCTCACATGTCCCCTTCCTGAGTTGGACTATTTACATATTGTTTCAAAAAACCATCCTGGATACACCAAACAACTTAACCCTCATCTAAGTCCCAGTCAATATACAGGAAGTTAAAATCACCCACCAGAATAACCTGTGGTTTTCACATTTTCCATAATCTCGCCACATATCTATTCCTCTATCTCCTACTGGCTGTTGGGAAGCCTGATGTGATTAGATTAGATTCCCCACAGTGTGGAAACAGGCCCTTCGGCCCAACCAGTCCACACTTACCCTCCAAAAAGTAACCCACCCAGACCCATTTCCCTCTGACTAATACACCTAAGCACTATGGGTAATTTCCCATGGCCAATTCACCTGACCTGCACATCTTTGGATTGTGGGAGGAAGCCAGAGCACCTGGAGACACTGGGAGAATGTGCAAACTCCACACAGATGGTCACCCAAGGCTGGAATCGAACCTGGGAGCCTGGTGCTGTGAGGCAGCAGTGCTCACCACTGAGCCACCGTGCCATCCCATCAAAGTGATTGCATCCTTCCTGTTCCTGAGCTCTACACATAAGGCCTTGCTGGCTGAGTCCTCCAAGATGTCCTCCTTCCGTACAGCTGTAATATTCTCCCTTATCGTGATGCAATTCCCCTCTCTCTTTTATATTGTTCTCTATCACACCTGAATGTTGGTTAGGCCACTTTTGGAATATTGCGTGCAATTCTGGTCTCCTTCCTATCGGAAAGATGTTGTGAAACTTGAAAGGGTTCAGAAAAGATTTACAAGGATGTTGGCAGGGTTGGAGGGTTTGAGTGATTAGGAGAGGCTGAACAGGCTGGGGCTGTTTTCCCTGGAGCGTCGGAGGCTGAGGGGTGACCTTATAGAGGTTTACAAAATCATGAGGGGCATGGATAAGGTAAATAGGCAAAGTCTTTTCCCTGGGGTGGGGGGAATCCAGAACTAGAGGACATAGGCTTAGGGTGAGAGGGGAAAGATATAAAAGAGACCTAAGGGGCAACGTTTTCATGCAGAGGGTGATACGTGTGTGGAATGAGCTGCCAGAGGATGTGGTGGAGGCTGGTACAATTGCAACATTTAAGAGGCATTTGGATGGGCATATGAATAGGAAGGGTTTGGAGGGATATGGGCCAGGTGCTGACAAATGGGACGAGATAAATTTATGATATGTGGTCGGCATGGACGAGTTGGACTGAAGGGTCTGTTTCCATGCTGTACATCTCAATGACTGTCTGTACGTTAATGACTTGGATACAAATGTGTGTGGAGAGATGACACACAAATTGGTGTGGTGTATAGTGAGACGTACAGATTTAGGCTACAGATGGACAGTTCAATGGCAGCTGGAGTTTAATCCTGCAAATAGACTAGGTTCAAATTGGAGGACGAATGAGGTAAGGGAGCACACATTCCACAGTAAAACCCCAGAAAGTACAGAGGGGCCTTGCTGGACATGACCGTAGATTTTTGAAAACAGTGGGACAGGTCGATTAAGCTGATTACGAAGGTATCTGGGATACTTGCCTTTATTAGTCAAGGCATTGAATACAAGAGTAGGAAGCTGTATGAGAGTACAGATGGAGCACTGTGTGCAGTTCCGGTCGCCGTATAACAGGAAGGATGTGACTGTATTGGAGACAGTGCAGAGAGGGTTCACCGGGATGTTGCCTGGGATGGAACATTCCAGCGATGGAAGAGGAACTGGGTGGGCTCAGTTAACTTCCTCCCAGCAGAGGGGGCTGAGAGGGCAACTGATAGAGGGGTATAAAATTATAACAGGCACAGATAGAATTAGACTTTTCACAGAGGGGCCAGTTACCCGGGAATGCTGATTTAAGGTGAAGGGCAAGAGGTTTTGAGAGAATTTAAGGAGAATTTATTTTATCAGGATGGTAGTGAGTAAGTGGAAATCTCTGAGGTATCCAAAGCATTCAGATGAGCAATTGAAACACCATAGCGGGCAAGGTTACAGGCCAAATGTTGGGAAATGGGATTGGGGGAGATAGGCACATGTTGACTAGCATGGACGCAATGGGTGGAAGGGCCTCTTCCAGGCTGCAGTGCTTAATGACTGTGTTTTCCATGGAGAAAGGAGAACAACCCCGGAACACTGAGGAACGGGAATCCTTTATCCATTTGTGGGAAGCTTGGTGAGCCCCTTTCTCACGGGTCGTGGTGACAATCCCAGAAAATGGACCAGCTGCAGGATACTCCCGTTCCCTGTCAGTCTGGCACAGGTTCAGCCTGCTTCGGTTGATGCAGTGGACAATACGTCGGAAGGAATTGTGGGAAATGTTTGCATTTGTTTTCATTTTTCAGACCGTGAAGCCAAAGTACAAACCTTCCTGCTTCCCTTACCTGCTGCCGAAATCTCACACCACAGCTGACAATCTTCCATTCCTCATCCCGGGCTGTGTCCCAGCTAACGTTCAGGTGAGTAGCTCAAACAGGAAGTGTCCTTGCAGCATATCCCCTGCTCCTATCTGTCTATGTAACTGAGGGGCAACCCATTGTTCCTGAAGCTTCTCATTGCTCGCTCATCAGGACACAATGCAAGAGTGCCAAATTCCAAAGTACGTTCTTCCCACAGGAAGGAAGGGGGTGTGGCAGATTGATTCTGCTTGGCTGAGGTACTGCCATGGAGAAAGCAAAGGGGCACGATAGGTTCCTGGATAATTCAAAATGGCACAAGGCCTTGGGTGTATTTCTTGCGTGTGCAGAGGATGGGCCCCTGTAGATAAGGGCCAGTGGTCCATAAGATGAACTCTGTGCTCTTTTTGTCACTGTCCAGGAGGGTGTGGGAGATGTTGATTTCTCCACGATAATGCCAGCACCAATCAGAGTTGACTTGTCAGCCAATTAGCATTCTTTCTTCCTGTAGGATAAATTGCTGTGATGGTTTGAAATTTGACTACAGTCAACAGCTTGAGACAACATCAGGGCAACAAGGTGTCTCAGTGGTTGGCACTGCTGCCTCACTGCACCAGGGACCATGTTCTTGGGGGGCGCTATTTGTGTGGAGTTTGTGTGTTCTGCCCATTTCCGTCAGGTACTCCGGTTCCCTCTCACAATTCCCACAGGAAGGTTATCAGAAATTACTGCAGGACCTTGATCAACTGCGGAAGTGGGCCGAGAAATGGCAAATGGATATAGATAAGTGTGAGGTCTTGCGTTTTGGAAAGTCAAATCAAGGTAGGAGTTTCATGGTGAATGGGAGGGCCTTAAGGTGCTGGTGCAGGGTTCTCTGAAAGTGGAGTCCCAGGTAGGCAGGGCAGGGAAGGAGGCTTTAGGCACACTGGCCTTCATCAGTCAGGGCATTGAGTATAGAAGTTATGTTGCAGTTATACAGGACATTGGTGAGGCCATGCTTGGAGTACTGTGTTCAGGTTTGGTCACCTTGCTATTGGAAGGATGTTATTAAACTGGACAGTGTGCAGGGGAGGTTTACAAGGATGTTGCCAGGTCTGAAGGGACTGAGTTCCAGGGAGAGGTTGGACAAATGAGGACTTTTTTCTTTAGAGCGTAGGAGACTGAGGAGGGGATGTTATAGAGGTGTATAAGATCATGAGAGGCATAAATAGAGTGAACGCACTCAGTCTTTTTCCCAGGGTTGGGGAATCGAGGACTAGAGGGCATCAGGTTATGGTGAGAGGGGAAAGAATAAAAGGGAGCCTGAGGGGGCAACGTTTTTACCCAGAGGGTGGTACGCAGATGGAATGAGCTGCCAGGGGAAGTGGTTGGGGCGGGTACATTAACAACATTTAAAAGGCAGTTGGACAAATACATAGATAGGGAAGGATTAGAAGGACATGGGCCAAGTGCAGGGTAATGGAGTTAGCGTGGATGGACATTTTGGTCGGCATGGACCAGTTTGTGCCAAAGGACATGTCTCTGAGCTGGAGGACTCTCTGACTCTAATTCAAAGTGTGCACGGTGGGTAGATTGACCATGCTCAATTATCCTGTTAGTGTCGAGGGATGTGCAGGTTAAGTGGACTAGCCATGGTAAACGTGGGGTTAAGGGGATACAATAGGGGGCTGGATCTGGATAGGATGCTGGTCGGAGGGTTTGTGTAGACTCCGTGTCCTCTTTGACTCGACAGTAATGGAGAAAGAGGCGGAATATGATGCATTCCGGAATATTAGTCGCAATAGAAATCAGGAAAAATATCTCAAATGCAGGAGACAGGAAGGAATAAGGAAGGATGAGGGTGAGCATGAGGAAAGTATGCGCTAAAATAAATAGTCAAATGTTTGTCAAGCGTATTAATAATAAAAGATTAGATTAGATTAGATTACTCACAGTGTAGAAACAGGCCCTTCGGCCCAACAAGTCCACACCGACCCGCCGAAGCGCACCCACCCAGACCCATTCCCCTACATTTACCGCTGCACCTAACACTACGGGCAATTTTTAGCATGGCCAATTCACCTGACCTGCACATCTTTGGACTGTGGGAGGAAACCGGAGCACCCGGAGGAAACCCACACAGACACGGGGAGAACGTGCAAACTCCACACAGTCAGTTACCTGAGGCGGGAATTGAACCCGGGTCTCTGGCACTGTGAGGCAGCAGTGCTAACCACTGTGCCACCGTGAGAAGGATAGAGTGGGCCTGTAAGGTACAAGCAGGGTAAGCTGCTCACTGAATGAAAGGATTGAACGAGGTACTGAAGGAATATTTTGCTTCTGTCCTTCTCAAATTAGAATGGGCTAGTTGAAAACATGGCCGTTGACCAACTGAAGAGTACAGTGACAGATGAAGAGGAGGTGCTGAAAACACTAGCAGCACTCCAAGTAGAGAGGTCGCCTGGATCAAGTGGGGTGTATCTGAGATTACTGAGAGAGTTAAAGGAACAAATTGCAGAGCAGTTGACAGATATTTTCCAGATCTGTCTGATTACAGGGTTAGTCCCGGGTACGTGGAGGATTGTAAAAGTGACACTGTTGCTTTAGAAAGGGATGAAGGATAACCTAGGAAACTATCGACCTGTCAGCTTGACATCAGTAGTGGGCAAGTTGATGGAGGCCATAATACAGGCTAAGGTACATGCACTGAGAGAAAAATAAGTTAATATGAGACAGTCAACATGACTTTGTCAAGGGCAAGTCACGTCTGACAAATTCAATTGAGTATTTGATGAGGTCACCCATGGAGTGGATCATTCAGAGAATCCCTGCAGTGTGGAAGCAGGCCATTCGGCCCATCCAGTCCTCAACGGCCCTCCGAACAGCATCCCACCCAGGCCCACCCCCACCAACCAATCCCAATAACTCTGCATTTCCCACGGCTAATCCACCGAGCCCGCACGACCCTGGACACTATGGGCAATTTCCCATGACCAATTCACCCTAACCTGCACATCTTTGGACTGTGGGAGGAAACTGGAGCACCCGGAGGAATCCCGCACAGACACTGGGAGAACGTGCAAACTCCACACAGTCAGTTGCCCGAGGCTGGAATCAAACCCAGGTCCCTGGCGCTGTGAGGCAGTAGTGCTAACCACTGAGGGTAATGCTGTGAATGTTATATATTTGGACTTTCAGAAAGCACTTGATGCAGTTCCACGTGACAGATTGGTTAACAAATTAGAAATGTTTGGGATTGATGGGTCCTTGGCAGCATGGATGAGAAGTTGGCAAAAGGGAGGGTAGGTGTAGATGGGCATTTCTCAGACTGGAGATGTGTTGAAAGTGATGTTCCCCAGGGATTGGTGTGGGGACCCTTGCTTTGTCTGATTTATATCAGTGATGTGGGGGAGGTGGGTGTCGAGCGCAAAATCCCTAACGTGCAGATGATACTGAGCTGGGGAGAAT
Source organism: Chiloscyllium plagiosum (assembly GCF_037043375.1). Taxonomy (NCBI): domain Eukaryota; kingdom Metazoa; phylum Chordata; class Chondrichthyes; order Orectolobiformes; family Hemiscylliidae; genus Chiloscyllium; species Chiloscyllium plagiosum. The sequence continues at coordinate 19,105,871 of NW_028270182.1, forward strand.
ACTGAATTGGGGGGGATGATGCTAATCGACTTCAAAGGGGCATTGACAAGTTGGTCAAACGGTGGGTTTCAATGCGGAGAAATGTGAGGTAATGCAATTTGGTTGAAGAAACACTGAGAGACGTTACAGGTTCAATGGGACAACTCTGAGGGGAGTACAGGGATCTCGGGGTTCTGTGAAGGTGGCCAGGCAAGTTGAAACAGTCGTTATAAGGCCTTGGATTCATAAATAGAGGCATAGAGTACAAAAGCTAGGAGCTGATGCTCCATCTGTACAAATCATTGGTCAGGCCACATTTGGAGTATTGTGTTCAGTTCTGGCTAACTTTATCTGAGGAAGGATGTTCGTGCCCTGGAGAGTTCAAAAGAGATTTATTGGAATGGTACCAGGGATGAAGGATTTTCGATACAAGGTAAGGTTAGGGAGATCGGGCTTATCCTTCTTGGACAAAGTCAGAAGTCAGAGCTTAAAAATGTGTTGCTGGAAAAGCGCAGCAGGTCAGGCAGCATCAAAGAAGGGCTTACGCCCGAAACGTCGATTCTCCTGCTCCTTTGACCTGCTGCGCTTTTCCAGCAACACATTTTTAAGCTCTGATCTCCAGCATCCGCAGTCCTCACTTTCTCCAAAGTCAGATGGCGCACAACACCGTATGACGACAGCTGAATCGCACGTGAAGGGGATGACCTCTAATCTGATTAATTGCGGCAGAGAGAGATAATTACACAAGAAAGCAGAGCAGATTCTGCAAGGACCACAGATCCTGAACCCGCTCAATTTGATCCACAACACGCAATGCTGAGAGACTGCGCTGTGCACATCTCTCGCACACTCCTCAATCATCTCCTACACCAGCTCGACAGCAGATGCCGTGACCTTGAAATCGAGTTAGAGCCGACATTTTTCGCAAAAGGGAACTCTGCCTCAGTTAATCGGATCGTATACCAACCCTTCGCTTGCTAGTCAGCTGTTGACGCTGCACTCACACCATTGGACACTTCTGATCACCAGCAGAGACTTGATGTTCAGCTTGTCGTCACTCTGCTCACACCATTTGTACGCAGTTTTGACACTCTTTCATTACCGGGATTTATCTAGCACTGTTCCCTCCGCTGATAAATTCTGTGCCTGTGCGCTTCCCTCCACTTCACCTGACAAAGGGGCAGCGCTCCGAAAGCTTGTGATTTCAACCAAAACCAATTGGACCGTAGCCTGGTGTCATGTGACTTTTGACCTTGTCCAGCCCAGTCCAACACCCGCGCCTCGACATCATGACTTATTCTTTTTGGAACAGAGTAGATTAGGAGGTGACCTTATTGAGGTATTCAAAACTGTGAGCAATTTTGACAGGGTAAAGAATATTCCGTTTCCTCTGATTGGTGTGTCCAGAGTTGAAGCTTTTCAGCAAGAGAGCTAGGAGTGAGATGAGGAAACTTTACTTTGAGAGTTGTTAGGTTTTGGAATGCACGGCCTGGGAGAGTGGTGGAGTCAGACTCCATCGGAGGTTTCGAAAGAGAGTTGTGTGTATATTTGAAAGTGATGAAGTTAGAGGGCTGTGGAGATGGGGATGAGGAGCTCTTTCAGAAGCTGGTATGGACACGATGGGTCGAATAGCCTCCTTCTGTACTGTAAGACTCCGTGATACTAATTAGAAGATAGAGGGACAGTGTTCAAGACTGGAGGACGTCACGGGGAAGGAGAAAGGCAAAATGGAGAAACTCTCAACTTGTCCATCCTTGTTCACTGGAGCCAATGGCTCAAGGTTCTCAATGGCTCCTTCAGGCCTCTATGTAACAAGACAATGGGCCCAGGGGCAAGGCCTGGAGTTCGGGCACAGACCAGCCATGGTTTTGTTGAATGTCGGAACAGGCTAAAGGGGCTGAAAGGCCACTCCTGTTTTTCTGTTAAGGTAGCAATGTGGAAGGTAGTTTTCAGTCGAATGAAATCCCGCGTCCAGCAATAACCAAATGCAGTTCTGAAGAAGTACGATTCTGTGTTTTCTCTCCAGATGTGCTGCCGGGCGAGCGGAATTTCTCCAACAATTTCTGTTTCTCTTTTTTTTGACGAAACACTCTGTTTTTGTGAAACCGATTGAAGGGCATGTATTGGTACAAGGAGAATTAGTAACAGTCCAAAGATCTTTCATATCCATCAAATGAGCCCTCGATTGAACGTAGAGAGAGGGAGAAGCTGCTTCCTCTGGTGGGAATGGAAATTTCCGGAACAAGGGGGCCCAGAGTTAAAGCCTGAGCTAGCTCTTGCAGGGCTGGTGTCAGGAACTCCCACAAAAAGGGGAGCGGAAATCTGGATCTCTCTCCCTTGATCCACCTGCATCCCATCCCAATTCCTGTCTGTGGCTCAGTTGGAAACTGGGAGTCTGCTGACAGACCGTGTCTGGATATTGGGATTAAAGCGGACAAAGTCTGGCATGATCGGAATTGCGCAGTCCAAAGGTTTGAAGGGGCAAAGGGCCTCCCTCCGTCAATACACTCCGTATGGGATGGGGATTGCTGGCTGTGTCTACCTTCCCCGTTGATATGAGGTTTATACACAGCTCCTACCTGTGCTGTGTATCGAAGGATTCACAATTATTTTTAGATTGTGAATGTTGGACTCCTCACAGAAAACAGTATTAAATATTGAAATTTTTGTCATGAGCACTTCCTTTTTCAGGTTCTCCGGTCAGTGGAATGCTGGTCTGCAGGTTCCAGTGAAAACTCCATCTACAACGCGTACTTAGATGTGATTCGTGACAGTCAGTATTTCATATACATTGAGGTAAAACTTAACTGCTCGTTCACCTTATTCACGTCTTCAACCGGTGATTGTTCCGTAGACTCTTGACAGAACGCTCAGCAATGACCTTTGACCTGTCTCTGAAACGATGAGTGATCCCCTCGATTCAAGGGACGTGCTGGGTCGTCTTAAAAAAACAGTTTTGAAAAGACAGAAGCAGATCATTCAGCCCAACAGTTAACTATCATTCCACCATCCGCACCATTCAGCAGTGAGTAACCCACCTCCCCAAAGCCTGTCCACCATCTACAAGGCCCAAGTCAGGAGTCTGATGGAATCCTCCCCACGTGCCTGGATGGGGGCAGCTCCAACAACTCTCAAGCAGCTTGACACCACTCAAGGACAAAGTAGCCCACTTGGCATCTGCTCCCTGCACCACTGATGCTCAGTAACAGCAGTGTGTACCATAATCTACCAGATGCACTGCAGAAATTCACCCAGGTTTCTGAGACAGCAAACCCAGAACCTCCACCATCTAGAAGGACAGGGGCGGTAGATAGATGGGAACACCACCACCTTCTAGTTCCCTTGCAAGGCCCTCATTCAATTGGATTTATTATTGTCACATGTAGCTAGGGACGGAGAAAAGTTCTGTTTATGTCCAGGGCATACTGAGTGCACATGGTAACTGAACAGACCAAGGGAGACAGTGTTACAACTGCAGACAAGAGGCACCATCCTGTCTTGGAAATATATCGCTGTTCCCTCAGTGTCACTGGGTCAAATTTCTGGAACTTGCTGCCGAACAGGACGAGGGGGTTTGTCTACAGCACATGGATTACAACGATCCATGGGTGGCACAGTGGTTAGCACTGCTGCCTCACAGCGTGAGGGACCTGGGTTCGATTCCAGCCTCGGGCCACTGTCTGTGTGGAGTTTGCACGTTCTCCCCGTGTCTGCGTGGGTTTCCTCCGGGTGCTCCGGTTTCCTCCCACACTCCAAAGATGTGCAGGTCAGGGTGAATCGACGATGCTAAATTGCCCGTAGTGTTCAGGGATGTGTAGGTTAGGTGTATTAGTCAGGGGAAAATGTAGCGCAATAGGGTAGGGGAATGGGTCGGTGTGGACTTGTTGGGCTGAATGGCCTGTTTCCACACTGTAGGGGTTCTATGATCTCCCCGTGTTGGTGTACCAGGTCCCACAAACTGCTTGGTGTGAGTCTGTTTTATTGTGTTTGACCCCCTGCTGTCTTGTTTTGTTTCCAGAATCAGTTCTTCATCACCTGTGCTGATGATCGCAGTGTCTACAACCAGATTGGAGATGTTATCGTGGAGCGAATCCTCAAAGCCCACAGGTCAGGGACCATCTGAAAATGCCCAGTCCCACTCCCATGTGTGATACCCAACATCCAGCACGCTTTCCCTCAGGAATAATATCATAGGGAAAGGTGCGACAGTCCCAGAGGGCTCTGGGATTGCTCTCCTGTTTGAGAGAGACGACTGGAGGGGGTTTGACCGTGAGGGTCACCATGCCTCGGGCGAGGGGAGAGGTGGAGAAGGAGAGTCCTTTGTGGTAACCTGAGCTGGTGTGGGAATTGAACCCACGCTGTTGGCTCACTCTGTATCTCAGGTCAGTGATTCAGAATGAGAGCTCACTGAGCGGGGAAGCTGCAACTTTCTACGGGTCGGGTTTCACATTGTCACTACTTTCTCGCCTCACCCCAAACCCCAATTACCTCCTCCAGCCCCTACACCCCCTCCCTATCTCTATAACCCCTCCAGCCCCTACACCCCCTCCCTATCTCTGTTGCCTCCTCCAGCCACTACACCCCTCCCTATCTCTGTAACCTCCTCCAGGCCCCTACACCTGCTCCCTATCTCTGTAACCACCTACAGCCCCAAACCCCTTCCTATCTCTGTAACCCCCACCAGCCCCAACACCCCCTCCCTATCTCTGTTGCCTCCTGCAGACACTACACCCCTCCCGATCTCAGTAAAATCCGCCAGGCCCTACACTCCCTCCCTATCCCCGCAACCTCCTCCAGCCCCTACACCCCCTCCCGACCTCTATAACCTCCTCCAGCCCCTACACCCCACTCCCTATCTCTGTAGCCTCCTCCATCCCCTACACCCCCTCCCTATCTCTGTAACCCTCTCCAGCCCCTATACCCCCTCTACCTCTGTAACCCCCTCCAGCCCCTACACCCCTCTTTACCTCTGTGACCCCCTCCAGCCCCTACACCCCTCCCTATCCCTGTAACCCCCTCCAGCCCCTACATCCTCTCCCTATCCCTGTAACCCCCTCCAGCCCCTACACCCCTCCCTATCTCTGTAACCCCCTCCAGCCCCTACACCCCCTCCCTATCTCTGTAGCCCCCTCCAGCCCTCTACATCCCCTCCCTATCTCTGTAACCTCCTCCAGCCCCCGACACCCCCTCCCTATCTCTGGGACCTCCTCCAGCCCCCTAGATCCCCTCACTCTCTCTGTAACCCCTCCATCCCCTACTCCTCCTCCCTATCTCTGTAACCCCCTCCAGCCCCTACACCCCCTCCCTATCTCTGTAGCCCCCTCCAGCCCTCTACATCCCCTCCCTATCTCTGTAACCTCCTCCAGCCCCCGACACCCCCTCCCTATCTCTGGGACCTCCTCCAGCCCCCTAGATCCCCTCACTCTCTCTGTAACCCCTCCATCCCCTACCCCTCCTCCCTATCTCTGGATCCTCCTCCATCCCCCAGAAACCTCTGAGATCTCTGTCCTCCTCCAATTCCAGTTTCTTGAGCACCCCCCATCTCTTCTCACTCCCCCCCCACCCCCCACCCCCAACCCATCCCCCAGCCTGGCAGCCGTACATTAAGCTACAAAGTTGCCCGGTTCCCTCCCTCTCTCTGTCTCCCCAACGTGCTTCTGAAATATCGCTCTTTGGCTAAACCCGGCCTTAACAAGTCACATTGACCGGAGCATCCGGGAAGATCCCCCTTCATCCTCTCTCAGAATGTTGAGCATCAAGCTTCCCTTCCTTGGAGTTTGCTGCTTTTTGCCTGGATTGATATAAGGAAACATTTACCCCCAGCAGTGGCTACAGGTGCAGGTCAGGGGTGAGGAACACTGTGGTGAGGAACTCACTTCCTGACTCCCAAAGCCTGTCCACTCTCAGCGTAAGGAGTGTGAGGGAATACTCCCCAGTGGCCTGGACGGGCACAGCCCCAACAACACTCAGGAACCTCAACTCCATCCAGGACAAAGTAGCCCCTGCTGGATTGACACCACATCCACAGACATCCACTCCCCCCACCTCAAACTCCCCCCCCCACCTCGAACTCCCCCATCTCAAACTCCCCCCACCTCAAACTCCCCCCCATCTCAAACTCCCCCCCCACCTCAAACTCCCCCCCCACCTCAAACTACCCCCCCACCTCAAACTCCCCCCCACCTCAAACTCCCCCCCCACCTCAATCTCCCCCCACCTCAATCTCCCCCCACCTCAATCTCCCCCCACCTCAATCTCCCCCCACCTTAAACTCCCCCCATCTCAAACTCCCCCCATCTCAAACTCCCCCCACCTTAAACTCCCCCCACCTCAAACTCCCCCCCCCACCTCAATCTCCCCCCATCTCAAACTCCCCCCCCAAACTCCCCCCCACCTCAAACTCCCCCCCCACCTCAAACTCCCCCATCTCAATCTCCCCCATCTCAAACTCCCCCCCAAACTCCCCCCCCACCTCAAACTCCCCCCCCACCTCAAACTCCCCCCGCCTCAAACTCCCCCCCACCTCAAACTCCCCCCCACCTCAAACTCCCCCCACCTCAAACTCCCCCACCTCAAACTCCCCCCACCTCAAACTCCCCCCACCTTAAACTCCCCCCACCTTAAACTCCCCCCACCTTAAACTCCCCCCCACCTTAAACTCCCCCCCACCTCAAACTCCCCGCCCACCTCAAACTCCCCCCCCCACCTCAAACTCCCCCCCACCTCAAACTCCCCCCCACCTCAAACTCCCCCCCCACCTCAAAATCTCCCCCACCTCAAACTCTCCCCCACCTCAGACTCCACCCCCCCACCTCAGACACCCCCACCACTGCAGAGATTCATCACAGCTCCTTCGACAGCACCTTCCAAACCCAGGGCCATGACCATCCAGAAGGACACGGGCAGCAGATACATGGGGACACTGCCTTATCCCTGAGAAGCCACTCCCCATCCTGACTTGGGAATATTGCTGCTCCTGAAGTGTCACTGGGTCTCCCTCCCTCCCTGTGGGAACGCTGTGGGTCTACCCACAGCACATGGACTGCAGCAGTTCGAGAAGCAGCTCACCACCACCTTCTCAGGGGGCAACTAGGGACGGGCAGTAAATCCTTGAGCAGCTCTGTCCACATCAGTGAAAAGCAAAATGGAGAAAGAGCATTTCCGGTGGATACAGCTACCCCAGTGTGAATGGGACTGGTCAAACAGGGAGGGCCCACGGCCCTGCGCTCATCTCGTGATTTTGGAGTCTGATTGAATTGAGTTTACCCCCTCCCTCAGAATGACTCTCATTCCTCTCCTACTCCAATGTCTGCAGTGCAAAGAGGACATACCGTGTGTACATTGTCATTCCGCTGTTACCCGGCTTCCAGGGAGATGTGTCGACCGGAGGTGGGAATTCCATTCAGACTATCCTGCACTTCACGTTCAGGTAACCCACACCGACCAGGATCAGAGCGGCAACATCCCAGAATCGGAATAGTTTTAATCCGGAATCAGAGTGGCTTTGATCCAAATTGGGAGGGTATCCATCCGGAATTGGAACAGTATCAATCCGGAATCAGGCAGGATCCGATCTAGAATCGGAGGAGGAGCGATAATCCTCCTCACTTCTGTGTTGCCGAACCGTAGGCAGTTAGTGTATCCATTAGACAGGGAGCACTGATGGATCAAGGCAGGGTCCCGAGAGGTTTATTAGTTGAGTGCAGGAAGGAGATTCTGATGGAGCTGCCTATATAGTTAGTTAGAGCAGAGCTGTGTGCCGTTCTGGAATCCACATCGTGGGAGGGATGTAAAGGCACTGGAGAAGGTTCAGAGAAGGTGGATCAGGATGTTGCCTTTGCTGGGGAGTCTCAGTTATGAAGGGAGATTGGACAGACTGGGGCTGTTTCCCTTTGGGTGGTGGAGATTGAGAAGGGACGTGATGGTGATGGAACAAACTGAGGGGCAGAGATAGGAAGAAACGTATCCCCCTGATTGGGGAAGGGGGGGGGGGGGATCAGTGACCAGGGGCCTAAACGTGTGGTGAAGGGCAGGAGGTTTAGTGGAGAACATAAGGTCGAGGAGCTGGAGTAGGCCGTCCGCCCCCTGCGAGCCTGTTCCATCATTTAATCATGTCCCATCTTTGTGTGCCCTCAGCTCCACTGACCCAGGCTCTCGCTGTATCCCGAAATCCCTCTGTTTTTCAAAACAGCGACCTTTAGCTTTAAAAGCGTTTACTGAAGTCGTGTCAACCACTTCCCTGGGCGCGGAGTTCCACAGGTTCACAACCCTCTGGGTGAAGAAATTCCTCCTCAATTCAGTCCGAAACCTGCTCCCTCTAACCTTGAGGCTCTGCCCTTTTGTCCTCGTCTCACCCGCCAGTGGAAACATCCTCTCTACTTCTATCTTACATACTCCCATCATAATTTTATGTGTTTCTCCAGGATCCCCCTCATTCGACTGAATTCCAGTCAATATAATCCCAGTCTATCGGTCTCTCCTCATAAGCCAACCCCCTCAACTCTGGAACCAACCCCTTGAACCTCCTCTGCACCCCCTTCAGTGCCAGTCCATCCTTTCTCAGGTAAGGAGACCCCAACTGCACACCGTACTCCAGGTGTGGCCTCACCAGCACCTGGTACAGCTGCAACATAACCTCCCTGCTTTTAGACTCAACCCCCTCAGCAATGCAGGACAAAGTTCCGTTTGCCTTCTGAGTTACTCTTTGTATCTGCAGACCAACCTTCTGTGGTTTGTGAGATCTGAGGAAAGATTCTTCACCCAGAGGATGGTGGGAATGTGGAACTCAATGTCTGTGCGGGAGGTAGAGGCTGAAACCCTCATAGCCTTTCAGAAATATTCCGAGGTGGACTTGCACTCAAGGCGCATAAAGCTACGGACCAAGTTATTGGAATAACAAGGTGGGTTGGTGATGGATGTGCTGGGTTGATGGGCCCTAGAATTCAGTCCACACCGACCCTCCGAACAGCATCCTACCCAGACCCACACCCTCCCCCATCCCCGCGTAAGCCTGCATTTCCCGTGCCTAAACTGCACACCACGAGCAATTTAGCACGGCCAATCCACCAAACATGCACAGGTTTGGAGTGTGGAGGAAACCGGAGCACCCGGAGGAAACCCACACAGACACGGGGAGAATGTCCACACACACAGTCGCCCGAGGGTGGGACTGAACTCAGGACCCTGGTGCTGTGAGGCAGCAGTGCTAACCACTGAGCCACGAGGTCTCTTCCTGCGTTGTCGATCTCACTGACTGTATTAATGACACTTAGGATAATACCATTTCCAGAGAGTGCTGTCCTCCCTGTGCTGCAGCTTATATATTGTCCATCCTGAAATCTATCCAAATAGAAGACAGAAACAGAAAGAGGCCATTCAGCCCCTCAAACCTGTTCTGCCATTCTCTGTGTTTGCTCTGTGCAAATCTTTTTTATCAACGTAGCAAGCAGTTTGGATCCATAACTGTCCGTTAGAGAGTGTCTGTGAGCCGTGGATACAGATGATGCAAATATAAACAACAAGCAGGAGGAGGCCATTCAGCCCCTCGAGCTAGCTCCGGTACTAAACAAGGTCATCACTGCTCCGACTGTAACCTGGAATCCACCTTCCCTGCCATCCCGGATAATCTTTCACCCCCCTCAGTGTGACAAGACTCTCTCCAGCTCCACCTTAAACATGATCAAGGACGGCTTCCATTGCCTTTTCCAGAAGAGAGTCAACAGACGCCCAGCCCTCAGAAAACGATTCTCATCTTCGTCTGAAGTGGACGCTCCCTGGTTCCAGATTGTTCTATATGAAGCAGTGTCCGCCCCACACCTGCCTTGTCAGGACCCAACACGTTCTCAACAATTCCCCTCAGGTTCTTCCAAATTCCAGAGGATACAAGCCAAGGCCGGTCCAACCTTTCCTCGAGAATCCCTACAGTGTGGGAGCAGGCCATTCAGCCCATCAAGTCCACACCTAACCCTGTCCCTGCTTTTTCCCCACGGCTAACCCACCTTGCTTGCACCTCCCCGCTCTACTTAGCGTGGCCAGGCATATTGACGACTGAGATTTTGTGATAATCAGGAACCTCTGGTTTCAAGGATTTCGAGAGAATGGGTTGAGAAACCTCTCAGCCATGATTCACTGATGCAGCTGATTCAATGGGCTGAATGGCCTAATTTCTGCTCCTGTATCTTCTTGTCCTCATCAGACAAACCACCTATTCCAGGGATTTGTCGAGTAAACCTTCCCTGAACTGTTTCCAATGCATTTCCAGCTTTCTTTAAATAAGGGACCGACACTGTGCACAATACTCAATGTGCGATCTCCCCAGAGCCCTGCGATCAATAATGGTCTTCGAAAAGGAGTTGGATAAATACTTGGAGAGAATGGAATTGGCCGGGACAGAGGGAAATGTGGGGTGGGCTGCTGTTCAAGTCAATCTGGAGCCGAGTGGAATGACTGGCCTCTGTCTGCGCTATATCATTCTGTGAATTAATTTATTTGAATTATATCAACTGAAGTGACTTGGTCCCATGAAAATCTGTTATTGTTAATTTTGAAATTTTCCATTTTCTCAGTGGTTATGTTCTGTGATTGTGTAAATCCTCATGAATTTCCCCAAAATCTACGCACCCATGGATTAGAAAATGGTCAGAACCTTAAACGAGTGCCTTTAGAATCTCTTCAGGCTGAGAAAGGCCTGCGTCTCTCCCCTCCCACTGACAACTGCGATCTCTGTTTATTCCCTTTTCCTTCCTGAGCTTCACAAACTTTCCCCTCTCAACATTTCTCTCCCCCAGGTCCATGTGCAGAGGTGAATACTCCATTGTTGAACGGCTAAAAAGACAGAGTGAGTATTTTTTGTCTCCTGTTTGCAAGTGCTGCGTGTATCTTGGTGTTTGCTGATGTTACTGTCATATGCAGTGGTTGTGACTGACCTGATGGATGAAGGATATACTGTCGATGGTCGCCTATCCACTCAATCTAAAGCCATTCAGTGAAGTAGGGAACTAGAAGCTGAAACTTAGATTTATTGACAAAATGGACTTATCCAAATGCCTGCTGCCTACTCTCATGGCCTGTGTCTTGACAGTCTCTCTTTTGTTGTGCTCTGGGTACTTAATTAAACAATGCCCTTCACACCCCTCTCTTTGCGACCTCGTTAACATATGACTAAGAATGGTATCTCAGCCTGATGGGAAGAATAGAGGGAGGCTGTGTGGGGGGGTTTGGTCAGTTTGCAATCATTTTTCTTGCATCTGAAGAGACCTGTCGAGGTTTATGTTACCATGAGACCCAAATGCCCATTTGATTGGGGAAGACATTTTGCTGCTCACCTGGTGATTGGAGGTTTCCCACAAGCGGCCAATTTGGGGAGAACGTTGGGCGGGCTAAAGTAGGAAACTCTCTCTTGTTGGGTCTTCCACAGAGAGGTGGAGAGCACAGCATCAAGCCATTCGGCCCATCTATTCTGTGCTGATATTTACACTCTCCCCCCAAAGGGGTCTCACATCTCGAACAACAAGTGTATCTCTAACGATGGATTCGTGGAGTGGTTTTGGGATAGTTTCTTCGAGCAGTTGGTTTGAGAGCCAACCAGAGAATTGTTTATACCAGAATTGGGAACACACTATGGGACAGGATTACTTCATGACCTTGGAAGAATGGAGCCTCTAGTTAGTATTGCTCATATGGTTGAATTTAACTGCGAAAGGAATGGAGACAGAAGGCAGTAAATTTCAGACCAGTTGACTTGAGATTCTTCACAGGGAAATTGTTGGAAGCTATAACGAAAGGCATTCTGGTCAGGCACTTCACAAAGTCCAAGGTAATCAGGCAGGCAGTATGATTCTGCAAAAAGGAAGTCATGCTGGATTAATCGCTTGGAGTTGAGGGCGGATATTTAGATAAAGGAGAAATCTTGTAGTTAAATGACCTGAAGGAATTTGATGGGATGCCACATCAAAGGTTATTACGTGTGTCTGGTGGGTCACATACTGACATCGATGGGATTCCCCAGCTTACAGGAAACCGAGATCAGGCAGGATTGACTCACTTTCCGGTTGGCCAGATGGAACAAGTGGTTGGCCTCAGGGATCAGTGCTGGGGCCCCCAACTGTTTACAAAGTTATGTCAATGACTTGGGGGAAGGGATGAAAGGGGCTGCTTGCTAAATGCACTGGCGATTGGTGGAGAGGGTCATCAGGAGGTTACAAAAGGACATGGGTCAGTTCAGGAAGTGGGTAAAGGTCTGGCCAATAGAGTATTAGTTGTGAAATTGTTCACTTTGGCTGGAAGAATTAAAAAAAATGAAGCATATTATCTAAATGTTGAGAGGTTGCAGATCTCTGAGATGGAGGGAGATCTGGGTGTCCAAGAAATAAGCTGAGAATGACCATTGATTGATGATTTCAAAGCCAAGATGGAAAAGATTTCTGCTGGGTAAGGACATTAAGGGGCCAATGGAGCAGTAGGAGATTGATGGAGTTAAGTTGCAGATTCTGTGATTGAATTGAATGATAGAACAGGCGTGAAGGGCTGAATGGCTCCTCCTGCACCTCTGGACAAACCAAGTACCTATTACCCAGCAACCCCTCCATTCCTTCCTGTTGAAGTGCCAGGGAGCTGATTGGAACAAAATGACCCCGAAGGTGTTGTGTCCCATTAGCCTGGAATCAGTTTATCCTCAACCGACATCACCAGAAATAATGAATGACAGCATTTCCTGTTCTTGAGATCTTGCTGTGCACAGGAGGTGGGAAAGCAGCGTCAAAAGGCCCTGGGCTGTGCCTTCGGAATCTCCCAAGTTAGTGGAACCTGATCTGATCTCCTCCTTCCTTTTCAGTGGGGGATGAGTGGGTGAACTACATCTCGTTCAGTGGACTGAGGACTCACGGAGAACTCAACAACAGCCCAGTGTCGGAGCTCATTTATATCCACAGTAAGATGCTGATTGCTGACGATCGGCAAGTCATCATCGGTAAGAGGCTGGAAGGGGCGGCCTGTGTTTCTCCCTCGAACAGCAGAAACCACTGCAACAAACCGCAAAGGGAAGCCTTGGCTCCCTATGGGTTTACTCGGCCTGTATATCCAAACAGGGTTGGACACACCAGTTTAGGAGGGAACAGACTTACTGAGCCTCCATATTCTGTGCTCTTCAGGAGCAGAACATGAGGCCAAATTCCAACAGGCCACAACGATTCACGCAACAAGGGGCTGATTGGTTTAAACGTTGACTCTGATTCGAACACAGAGCAGTACAGGCAGTAGTGGGCACTGTAGATGCTGGAGATCAGTGTGGTGCTGGAAAAGCACAGCAGGTCAGGCAGCATCCGAGGAGCAGGAGAATTGACATTTCGGGCAAAAGCACTTCATCAGGAACAGAGCAGTACAGCACAGGGATGGGCTGTGTGGTCCACAATATTGTGCCAAACATGGTTAATCCCTTCTGCCTGCCCTTGGTCCATATCCCTCCATCCCTCTCATATTCATGTGTTTATCTGAAAGCCCCTTAAACACCCCTATCGTCTCTGCCTCCACCATCACCCCCTGGCAGTGCATTTCAGACTCCCACTGCTCTGTGTTTTCAAAAAAAAACCTGTCCCTCACATCTGGTTTGAACTTGCCCCCTCTCACCTTAAAAGCGTGTCCACTAATCTTAAACATTTCAACTCTGGGGAAAAATGTTCTGACTGTCAACTCTATCATAATTTAACAGACTTTTATCAAATCTCCCCCTGCCCCAATGGCCTTTGCCACTGCCAATAACACACCCTGAGTTTTTCCAGCCTCTCTTTATAGCTCATACCCTCTCATCCAGGCAGCATCCTGGGAAACCTCTTCTGTTCCCTCTCCAAGGTCTCCACACTCTTCCTGGCGTGGAATGGCCAGAATTGAATGCAATCGTCCAAGTGTGGCCTAACCAAAGTCTTACAAAGCTACAGCGTGGCATCCTGACTTTTGTACTCATTGCCCTGAATAATAAAAGTGAGCATGCTGGGTATATGAATAGGAAGGGTTTGGAGGGATATGGCCAGGTTCTGGCAGGTGGGACTAGATTGGGTTGGGATATCTGGTCGACATGGACGGGTTGGACCGAAGGGTCTGTTTCCATGCTGTACATCTCTATGACTCTATGCCATAGAACATAGAAGAATACAGCGCAGTACAGGCCCTTTGGCCCTCGATGTTGCGCCGATCCAAGCCCACCTAACCTATACTAACCCACTATCCTCCATATGCCTCTCCAATGCCCGCTTAAATGCCCATAAAGAGGGAGAGTCCACCACTGCTACTGGCAGGGCATTCCATGAACTCATGACTCGCTGAGTAAAGAACCTACCCCTAACATCTGTCCTATACCTATCTCCCCTTAATTTAAAGCTATGCCCCCTCGTAATAGCTGACTCCATACGTGGAAAAAGGTTCTCATGGTCAACCCTATCTAAACCCCTAATCATCTTGTACACCTCTATCAAGTCACCCCTAAACCTTCTTTTCTCCAATGAAAACAACCCCAAGTGCCTCAGCCTTTCCTCATACGATCTTCCTTCCATACCAGGCAACATCCTGGTAAACCTCCTCTGCACCCATTCCAGTGCCTCCACATCCTTCCTATAGTATGGCGACCAAAACTGCACACAATACTCCAGATGCGGCCGCACCAGAGTCTTATACAACTGCAACATGATCTCAGCACTCCGGAACTCAATTCCTCTACCAATAAAAGCCAGTACACCATATGCTTTCTTCACCGCACTATTTACCTGGGTGGCAACTTTCAAAGATCTGTGTACATGGACACCAAGATCCCTCTGCTCATCCACACTACCAAGTATCCGACCATTAGCCCAGTACCCCATCTTTTTGTTACTCTTACCAAAGTGAATCACCTCACACTTAGCTACATTGAACTCCATTTGCCACCTTTCTGCCCAGTTCTGCAGCTTATCTATGTCCCGCTGTAACCTGACACATCCTTCCTCACTGTCAACAACTCCTCCGACTTTCGTATCATCCGCAAACTTGCTCACCCACCCTTCTAGCCCCTCCTCCAGGTCATTTATAAAAATTACAAACAGCAATGGTCCCAAAACAGATCCTTGCGGAACACCGCTAGTGACAGCACTCCAAGATGAACCTTTACCATCAATTACTACCCTCTGTCTTCTTCCAGCCAGCCAATTCCTAATCCAAACCTCCAACTCACCCTCAATGCCATACCTCCGTATTTTTTGCAGTAGCCTACCATGGGGAACCTTATCAAAAGCCTTACTAAAATCCATATACACCACATCTACCGCTTCACCCTCGTCTACCTCCTTAGTCACCTTCTCAAGGAATTCAATAAGGTTTGTGAGACACGACCTGCCCTTCACAAAACCATGCTGACTATCCTTGATCACATTATTCCTATCCAGATGTTCATAAATCCTATCCCTTACAATTCTCTCTAAGACTTTGCCCACAACAGAAGTGAGACTCACCGGCCTATAGTTACTAGGGTTATCCCTACTCCCCTTCTTGAACAAGGGAACCACATTTGCTAGCCTCCAGTCTTCTGGCACTACTCCTGTAGACAACGAGGACATAAAAATCAAGGCCAATGGCTCTGCAATCTCCTCCCTTGCTTCCCAGAGAATCCTAGGATAAATGCCATCAGGCCCAGGGGACTTATCTATATGCCTTCTTTACCATCCAATCTAATTGTGTGACCAGTTTCAAGGAGCTATAGACTTGAACTGCAAGATCCCTCTGGACATCAATGTTGTTCAGGGTCCTGCTATGAATTGTATACTTTTTCTTCATATTTGATCTCGGAAAGTGCATCACCTCACTTTTACCCAGATTAAACTCCATCTGCCAATTCTCTGCACATATCTGCAGCTGATCCATATCCTTCTATATCCTTTGACAACCTAACTTTGTACTTATGGCTTATATGTTAAAGGTTAATCAAGAGACAGATCTTGATAAAATATATAATCAAGAAAGAACCCACTCTACCTACAATTGTAGACTTACAGTAAGGATACACTTAAAAACCATGCCCTGATCTGTTCCTGTGCTGTGAGCTGTCCCACACAGGGTCCTCCAAGGTCACGAGAACAGCCTCCTCATCTCCCTTTTAGAGAGAGAGAGATTGTCCCGCCCATTGTTCTGAATTGGCCCACATGGGGGTGTGGGTGGGAGAGGGGGAGTGCGGTGGGAGTTGCTGCCCATTTGTGGACAGTGCTGCGAAGGAATGGGTTGAGCAAGCCAACTGGTCTTTGGGCCTGTCGGGGATCAGCTCTGATGGCCTGCTGTCCCACACCCAGGTTCAGCAAACATCAACGACCGAAGTTTGTTGGGGAAACGGGACAGCGAGATGGCTGTTCTTGTGGAAGACACTGAGATGGAGGCATCTGTGATGGATGGTGAAGAATACCAAGCTGGAAGATTCGCCCGGCACCTTCGACTCCAGTGTTTCAAGTAAGTGAGTTGATCCATCTTTCCTTTCCCTGTAACTCCCTGAAGGGATGTTGGTATCCAGTTGGCTGGCATTGACTGCCTGTCCCTAGTTGCCCTTGAGAGGGTAGCAGTGAGCTGTGTTCTTGAACGGCTGCAGTCCATCTGCCATTACGGATGGAATTCCAAGAGTTTGACCCAGCGATACTGAAGAAACAGCGATATATTTCCGAGTCAGGACGGTGTGTGGTTTGGAGGGGAACTTGCAGGGGGTAGTGTTTCCATGTATCTGCTGCCCTTGTCCTTCGAGGTGGAAGTGGGCAAGGCTTTGGAAGGTGTTGTCTGAGGAGCCTGGGGGACTGTCAGAAGTGTGTCTTGTCGATAGTACACCCTGTTGCTGCTGAGCGTCGATGGTGGAGGGAATGAATGTTTCTGGATGCCACGCCAATGAAGTCAGTTGCTTTGTCCTGGATGGGGTTGAGCTTCTTGAGTGTGGTTGGAGCTGCACCTATCGAACTGGGTGGGCAGTCTTCTATCAAATCCCTGACCTGTGCCTTACAGACGGTGGACAGGCTTTGGGAGTCAGGAGGTGAGTTACTCACCAATCCCTGAGGCTGAACAGGCCAGGGCTGTTTTCCCTGGAGCGTCAGAGGCTGAGAGGTGGCCTCATAGAGATTATAAAATCATGAGGGGCATGGATAGGATAAATAGACAAGGTATTTTCCCTGGGGTGGGGGAGTCCAGGGGTGGAGGAGAGGGAATAAGTTTAGGGTGAGAGGGGAAAGATTTCTAAAGGTTCCTCAGGGGCAACTTTTTCACACAGAGGGTGGTGTGTGTATGGAATGAGCTGTCAGAGGAAGTGGTGGAGGCTGGTACAATTACAGCATTTAAAAGGCATCTGGATGGATATGTGAATAGGAAGGGTTTGGAGGGATATGGGCCGGGTGCTGGCAAATGGGACTAGGTTGGGTTCGGGTATCTGCTCAGCATGGACGAGTTGGAATGAAGGGTCTGTTCCTGTGCTGTACATCTCTATGACTGACTGAGTCACGATAGGGTGGGTAGAAATCTCGGTTGGTTGGGGTCATACCAGGCACACAGGAAGATGGTTTGGTTGTTGGAGGTCAGTCCTCTCAGCTCTGGGGTATCTCTGCAGCAGCTCCTCACATTTATTTTTAGTTTAACCTATTTTACTAATCAACCAGTTCAGAGATGGTATTACACCCCTCTGGAGTGGGTGGGCCTTGAACTCGGGCTTTCTGGTGCAGGGGTAGGGACACTACCACTGCCCCACAGGAGGGTGGTAGGAGCCCCTCAAGTTGGGGGTCTTTAGCTGCTTCCTTCTTGAGAACCCCTTCACTTTACCAAAGTAGGGACTCAGGGTGTTCGCTGATCCGAAAACCATTCCCAAAACCAGGAGTAACAGAAGCTACTCCTGCGGATATCGTTTAACACTTCATTATGTTGCCCAGATATCCAAATGAGGGCGATAATTCTAAACCCTGTGGTATTACAGGCCAGGAAGCCAGGCTGGGCAGGGCAGCAGTGGGTGGAGGGGGTCTGTCTGTGGTCGGTGTGTTCAGCTTCTGGCTGCTTTCTGACTCAATGCTGCTTGCTCCTCCTGCAGAGTACACCTTGGCCTGAGCGATACCCAGATCGCTGAGGTTGAAGATCCTGTCAGTGACCGATGTTTCCAGGAAATCTGGAATGCGACAGCTACCACCAATGCAGCCATTTATGACCAGGTGGGTCTCACTGTAGCACCCCGGGTCGAACATTGCAGCCACACCTGCCTTCAACGTGTGTGTGTGGGTGTGTGTGTCTTTCAGGGTGTGAGGGTGGGTGTGTGTGTTTGGTTCTTGGTGGGGGGGGGGTATGTCTTGGTGTGTGTGTGTTGGGGTGGGTGGGGATATGTGTGTCTCAGGGGTGTCTGTCTGTCTCAGTGTGGGGTGGGTGGGTGGTTGTGGTTCTTGGTGGGGTGGGGTATGTCTTGGTGTGTGTGTGTTTGGGTGGGTGGGTGGGGATATGTGTGTCTCAGGGGTGTCTGTCTGTCTCAGTGTGGGGTGTGTGTGTGTGGTTGTGGTTCTTGGTGGGGTGGGGTATGTCTTGGTGTGTGTGTGTTTGGGTGGGTGGGTGGGGATATGTGTGTCTCAGGGGTGTCTGTCTCAGTGTGGGGTGTGTGTGTGTGGTTGTGGTTCTTGGTGGGGGGTATGTCTTGGTGTGTGTGTGTTGGGGTGGGTGGGGATATGTGTGTCTCAGGGGTGTCTGTCTGTCTCAGTGTGGGGTGTGTGTGTGTGGTTGTGGTTCTTGGTGGGGGGTATGTCTTGGTGTGTGTGTGTTGGGGTGGGTGGGGATATGTGTGTCTCAGGGGTGTCTGTCTGTCTCAGTGTGGGGTGTGTGTGTGTGGTTGTGGTTCTTGGTGGGGGGTATGTCTTGGTGTGTGTGTGTGTTGGGATATGTGTGTCTCAGGGGTGTCTGTCTGTCTCAGTGTGGGGTGGGTGGGTGGTTGTGGTTCTTGGTGGGGGGGGTATGTCTTGGTGTGTGTGTGTTGGGGTGGGTGGGGATATGTGTGTCTCAGGGGTGTCTGTCTGTCTCAGTGTGGGGTGTGTGTGTGTGGTTGTGGTTCTTGGTGGGGGGTATGTCTTGGTGTGTGTGTGTTGGGGTGGGTGGGGATATGTGTGTCTCAGGGGTGTCTGTCTGTCTCAGTGTGGGGTGTGTGTGTGTGGTTGTGGTTCTTGGTGGGGGGGGTATGTCTTGGTGTGTGTGGGGATATGTGTGTCTCAGGGGTGTCTGTCTCAGTGTGGGGTGTGTGTGTGGTTGTGGTTCTTGGTGGGGGGGTATGTCTTAGTGTGTGTGTGTGTGTTGGGATATGTGTGTCTCAGGGGTGTCTGTCTCGGTGTGGGTGTGGGGTGTGTGTAGTTCTCAGTGTGTGTCCCTTCACTGTACCCATTTAGGTGCATGTGACAATAAAGCTAAGTCAGTTCAATTCAGTCTTCTGAACCACAGTGGGTAGAGTCCCAACCCCTTTTAATCTTTGCTCATTAGACAGTTCCTCCATACTGGGGAACTGCACAGAGACTCTCTCGGAACTGCCTCCAATCAAATTCTATCTGGCCTTGAGTAAGGGGAACAAATCTGCTCACTGTACTCCAGCCATGGTCTCACTATCACCTTTATACTGCTGCGTTTAGACTTCCCTCGTCTTATACTCCAAAACTGTGTTGAAATCGTCAAAACTCATCCAACACCAGGTTATAGTCCCACCAGGTTGATTTCGGAGTGTAAGTATACTGAGTGCTGTCCCTTTGTCAGGGAGCTAGTGATGGAGAGTCAGAGGACACACAATCTATCGCAAAAGATGTTGCAATAGGAGCCAACATTTAGCCGTGTTTGTTGAACGAGGGATCGAATGGGTGATCCTGACCGTTTTTAGGATCACAATTCTCCCCCCCCCCCACCATTTCCAAACGTGAGATGACAAAACACAGGGTCCGAAGTTGGCCACTTGGCCGTTTGAATCTGCTTTGACATCCCAGTGAGATTGAGGCTGATCTCATCATTATCAACTCCACTTTCCTGGATATCTCCCACAGCCTTGGATTTCCTCCCTGAATAAAAATCTTATTGCTGTCTTTTGTGAAGGTGTGTTGTCGTCAAAGGCTAGAACAATGTGGCAAACGGCTGATGAGATTTTCTGTTTTCTTTCTTCCCCCCCCAGGTTTTTAAGTGTCTCCCCTCGAATTCTGCTCCAAGCTTGGTGGAGCTGCGAGAGTTTGTGTCTGCGCCCAGCCTCCTGACCCAGGATCCTGAGAAAGTCCACGAGAAGCTGAGAGGTATCCGTGGCTACCTCGTTCAGTTTCCCCTCTATTTCCTGTGCGAGGAGTCTCTCCTTCCCCCGCTCAACAGTAAAGAAGGAATGGTTCCATTAGAGGTTTGGACTTGATGAGGGTGGGATGGCGTTTGGTTCTTGCTCCTGAGAATTCAGGCTGGGACCTATGGACCAATCCTCACTCCCTTGTGAGTCTGAGCGTCGTGTTTCTAAGGGCCCATTGTTGGTGGCCAAATGAAAGATTACCCACCCGGAGGGAGTGGACAATAGAGTCAGTTCCAAGACGATCGATGGCAATGAGTGACCGGAAAGGCTCCCTGTTGAGGAATTGAGAGATCTTTCAGCTCACTTTCGGCAGCTTCTAAAAACCAGCTTTTGGAAAATCCTCAATGTTGATGCGACGGGGGCAAGGTTTTACAAAGTTTCAGCACATCAGTCCGCACAACACTAGGAGGTCAATTCAACCCAGAAGGCTTTGAACCACGAGGTGATAGACTTTGTTCCTTTTGACGTTATCTCTGTTTCTGTTTGGCATTACTTTTTGTAGTCACTTTTATAACCGGCAGATGTAATCTTTTAAAGAGCCTCTTCAATGGAATCACACAGTCCCTGGAGATCAGCACGCCCCTCAGATAGTTTCACCAAACGCGTCACTTCCAGAGAGAATGGACTTTGGGCATCAAACTTTGGATCTTTGGCCTGATTTCCCAAGGGTGGTTAGATTATTAAAGCCGGTTGTTTTCCAACTCCTGTTGTGAGGAAGGTCTTTCTGAGAGGACATTGCAGTCTCCACGCTCCACCGTGTCAAAGGTCACTGACTCGAAGCGTTCCTCAGCAGTGAGAGCAGGGAAACACATTTGTAATCGATATGGCACAGCGTCTGTATTAGGTTATAATTAAAACATAGTAATTCCAGATGAACATGGCACAAGATATTCAAAACAACAACTGGTGGTTGTCTCTTTGTGGGAAGAGTGTGCATTTATATAGCGACCACCTTGACCATGAGATGTCCCAAATCCAGCACTTCCTGGCCAACGCTGCCCTTTTGGAAGTGGGGGGGGTCAATCCGGAAATTTGGCAGCCAGGTTTTGCACAGTCACGACAGCTCAGTTGGTTTAATTTCCTTCTCTCGGCGAGCGTTAGATACTAGCCAGGACACCAGGAGGAACGTTTATCGGAGAGGATGGTGGGAGGATAGGGTTGAGAAACCTATCAGCCATGGTTGCATAATGGAGCAGGCTTGATGGACTGAATGGCCTAGTTTCTGCTGGTGTCTTCGGGCCTGAGGGGAAAGGCCTTGCATCCACAACCCTCGGAGATACGTTCGGGTTGATCACCTCCAACCAGACTCTTACCCACCCCCCACCCCGAATTCAGCTTGGGATCTCTGGGCTTGCAAATCATTCCCTTGTGAATCTGAGCTTCATGTTTTTGGGGCCTATTTTGGGGGCGAAATGAAAGATCAGCCCATTTGGAGGAACAGACAGGTTACCTGAGGCAGCAGTGCTAACCACTGAGCCACCGTGCTGCCCAGTTAAGGCAGGGAGCTTTCAAGTCTTCATTGGTGTAGCATCAGTAGCCAGGTTCATTTTTGTTTTCTGCAGAAAACAGTCCAAAACACAATGGAAACCCCGACCCCTCCCTGACAGAGTGACCATCTCCTCCACGTAGTCCCAGTTCCCATCGAGCATCTGCTGGAGTAGAGGGTCTTTGTCAGATTTACTGTAATCAGTTCCCAGCTACTGAGCGCATTCAGAGCCCACCCTGCTCTCTGCTCAGAAGGGCTGCTTTACTCCACCGACAAAGCATCTGCCAGGCCTTGATCAGGAAGCAATCTGCAGTGAACCTCCGGGCCTAACCTCTCAAGTTAACAAAAGGCAGTTTGAGCTTTTGGACAGGGTTACACTGTGTGCTGATTGGTTGCCAGGGAGCCGGGTTCGATCTGAGTGACTTTCTGTGACTGTGTCGGCCGAATTTGAATGCCGTTGACAGGGTTAAAGACAGGATTCTTGGCAGTGTGGAGGAACAGTGGGATGGTGGGATCCACGTACATGGATCCCTCAAAGTTGCCATCCTAGTTGTTAAGATGGTGTTTTGCCTTTCATTAACAGGGGGATTGAGTTTAAGAGCCAGCTCTATAAACCCTTGGTTAGACCACACTTGGAATATTCTGTCCCATTCTGGTCACCTCATTACAGGAAGGATGTGGATGCTTTAGAGAGGGTGCAGAGGAGATTTACCAGGATGCTGCCTGGATTGGAGGGCTTGAATTATGAGGAGAGAGGTTGGATGAGCTAAGGCTGTTCACACTGAAGAGAATGAGAGTGAGGTGACTAGATAGAGGTGCACAAGGTAATGAGAGGCATCGATAGAGTAGATAGCCAGAGACTTCCGCAGGGCAGAAATGGCTGTCACGATGGGTCATCATGGAGGAAGGTATAGGAGAGATGTCAGAGGTAGGTTCTTTTGCAGAGAATGGTGGGTAATCACACAGAGTGATTAAGAAACCACTGGGGAAAACAGCCCCAGCCTCTCCCTATGGGTTAAACCCTCCAACCCTGGCAACATCCTTGTCAATCTTTTCTGAGCTCTTTCAAGTTTCACCACATCCTTTCCGGTAGGAGGGAGACCAGATTTGCACACAATATTTCAACAGTGGCCTAACCAATGTCCTGTAGAGCCGCGACCTGACCTCCCAACTCCTGTACTTTCCGAAGGATGTCGAGGCTTTGGGACAGGGTAGGGTCGACATAAACGGGGCCAGGGATCAGGGATTCCGTGAATGTGGAGAGAGAGAGAGAGACTGGAGAAACTGGGTTTGTTCACCTGCGGGGAGAGATGGTTCATGTAGAACACACCAGCGCAGTACAGGCCCTTCGGCCCTCGATGTTGCACCGCCCGGTACAACCAATCTGAAGCCCATCTAACCCACACTATTCCATATCTCCACATGCCTATCCAATGACCATGTCAATGCCCTTAAAGTTGGCGAGTCTCCAACTGTTGCCAGGCAAGGCGTTCCCCACCCCTCTGAGTAAACAAGGGGGAGATTAAATGAGGCGTCCAAACTCAGGAAGGGGAGGGGGTTTCAATCGAATGATTGGGAGGAAACAATTTCCAACGGCGACAGGCCCATTCACCGGAGGTGAGACGAACTGAAGAGAATTGAGCAAAAGGGATGGAAGGGGGCAGATGTTTTGATGCAGCGAGTTGTTGTGGTCTGGGCCGTGCTGCCTGAGAGATTGGGAAGAGAACTTTCAAATGGGGAAATGGGGGAAATACTGGAAAATGAGCCGATCTGTGATCGGACGGAGGTAACAAACTGAGCAGCAGGAGGGGTTTCCCTCTGGTTTTGGTATTCTTGCAAACCATCCTAATGAGTCACCATAAACCTGTTGGACTGTAATCTGGTGTTGTGTGATTTTTAACTTTATCCCGATGAATGGGAGACAAATGGCTTTGACAAAAGGCCTCATTTTTCACCAATAAGCAGATAGTGTTAGGAATCTGTCTCGATTTTGCCTCCTCCTCGACCAAACCGTCTCGAACCCAAACTCGTGGCGTGGCATGGGACCAACACCATAACGGCATCCCCGGGATTAGAACCCCTCACCCCAAAGTGACTGGGACCTCAGCTCCACTGAGGGATGGGTTGTTGTTGTATTGAATGGAGGAGGCTGTTGAAATGGATCTGCACTGTCACATGTGGCCACAAAGGGGCAGCCTAACACGGCAGCTCTCTCCAGCCTGTATTACACAGCATCCCCCAGCAGAGGGGGCCAGATAGCAGCTACACAATGGAGCTCCTGCCGCAACAGGGAACAACAAAAAGAAGTTGCATTTATATAGCACCTTTAATGTAGCGAAACATTCCCAAATCATTTCACACTCTGGTTGGCTGTTCCCACAAAACTCCATGCTTTATCAATGGCATTGAGGAGGGGTCCAAGTGAAATGTAGCTAATCTCTCTGACACACACAAAGCTTCAGTGCTGGCTCCGATGTTGTCAGGGCCCAGAGAGTTTGCAGGATCTGGGGTCTCCAACCATTCCTCGATATGACTGAATTGAATTCAGTGAAGCCTGGTCTCTGCGGTGAAGCCTGGAGGCGAAAGAGATGGATCATCCACTCGGCACTTCTGGCTGAAGATGGCTGTGAAACCTTCAGCCTTATCTTTCTCCCGATGCTCTGGGCTCTTCCATCATTGAGGATGAGGATATTTGTGGAGCCTCCTCCTCCAGTGAGTTGATGAATTGTCCACAGCCATTCCCGACAGGATGTGACAGGACTGCTCTGATCCATTGGGCTGTGGAATCACTTTGCTCTGTCTGTCACCGGCTGCTTGGCAAGTCGTCCTGTTTGGGGGCTTCACCAGGTTGTCACCTCATCTCCAGGTACGCCTGGTGCTGCTCCTGGCGTGCCCTCCTGCCCTCTCCACTGAACCAGGGCTGAACCCCTGTCTTGGCGGTAATGGTTGAGTGGGGGATATGCCAGACCATGAGGTTACAGATTGTGTGGGAATACAACTCTGATGTTGAGAGCCCCACAGCACCTCGTATAGTCTTGAGTTGATTTCGATTTAATTTGATGTGATTTGTTTCTTGTCACCCGGACAGTGAAAGGTTTTGTTTGGTACAGACAGATCATCCCGTACAAAGTGAATTCGGGTCATAGGGCAGAGCGAGGGTTACAATGTCAGGGCGGCAGAGAAGGTGCACAGAGAGAGGGATCCACATTGAATTGTAAACCTTGGGACGGCCATTCAGAAGTCTATTAACAGCGGGGAAGAAACTGTCCTGGAATCTGTCAGTCGGTGTGTTTAAACTTTGGTGTCTTCTGCCCAACGAGAGGGGTTAGAAGAGATGACCCCGGGGTGGGAGGGGTTTTTTTTGATTATTAGGCTGACGTCCCGAGGCAGCGAGAGGTGTGGGTGGAGTCAGTGGGTGGAAGGTTGGCTTGTGGGATGGGACTGGGCTGTGGTTTGCAATTCTCTGTTATTTTCTCATGGTCCTGGGGAGAGCTGTTGCCAGACCAAGCTGGGATGCATCCGGACAGAACACTAACTCCGGTGTGTTCAGAAACAATTGGGAAGAGGCTTTACGGACACACCTTTGCCTCCTGAAAATAATGAGGGGGATAGAGTTGATGGTAGTTGTCTTTTTTCCTGAGGCTGGGGGCGTGGGGGTGTTTCAAGACTAGGGGTCTTTCAACACCTAGTCGGGAGAGGAGAGAGATTTGAGAAAAGAGATGGGGGGGCCAAATGTATCCCCCTCCCTGAGAGTGGTCAGCATGTGGAGTGAACTTCCTGAGGAAGTGGGGGATGTGGGAATTGTGACAACATTGAACAGGCATTTGGATAATGTCAGGAATGGGAAGGGTTTGCAGGGATGCAGCCCAGGGGCAGGCAGCCGGGACTGGTTTTGGTTGGGATTCCTTTGGGCACGTGCTGGCTAAACTGAAGGCTCTGTTTCCCTGCTAGACTCCATGTTGGAGAGGCGATGTTGGGCGTAGTTGAGCGCAGCATCAATGGGGGGGTGGCTGGACCAGCACAGAGTGTTAGTGAGCATCACTCCCAAGGAAGGTGACCCTGTCGAGCATCTCCACCTCAGGCCCTTGGATGGAGACAGGAGCGAGCCCTTCATCGTGCTTCCTGAAGTCGATGGCCGGCTGAGGGAGAGATTGTTATCTTTCCAGCCCCACGGCCCCTCCAAACACTCCATCTCTTCCTGGATCCTGTCTCCTCAGGATGCGAGATCCGGTCTCCAGCGGTAGGGTTGTCAGTGATCTTGTAGAGGGAGTTAGGCTCAGAGTGGTCAGTGGAGAAGGAGTATAGTAAGGGGCTGAGTACGCAGCCTTGCGGGGGGCTGGTGTTGAGGATTACCGGCGAGGTGGTGTCCCTCGGCTCAGTGATCCACTTGATCCCAGTCCTGTTGTGGTCTCCGATAACCTTCCTCACGGTCTACCGGATCACTGGTTTGGATGTGAGCCGCAAACAGCCTGTGCCTGCTTCCTACATTCTCAACCCCATCGTTTATATCAATGAGGGACAATAATGGGCCCAGCACCCAGCCAGCCCTGTCTCACCTGTTCCAACAGAAATAAGGAGAATTGGGTTTCTCTCTCACAGAGAGTCTCTGTCCCTCCATTCCTCGGGAGGCTGTGGAAATTGAGGGTTGGAATATTTTGAGAACAGAGTGGGGCAGACTCTGATGAAGCTGAAAAATGTGTTGCTGGAAAAGCGCAGCAGGTCAGGCAGCATCCAGGGAGCAGGAGAATCGACGTTTCGGGCATAAGCCCTTCTTCAGGAATGAGGAAGGTCAGCAGGAGAAAGGCTTATGCCCGAAACGTCGATTCTCCTGTTCCCTGGATGCTGCCTGACCTGCTGCGCTTTTCCAGCAACACATTTTTCAGCTCTGATCCCCAGCATCTGCAGTCCTCACTTTCTCCCAGACTCTGA
>NW_028270182.1:19135072-19147498 GCF_037043375.1 Chiloscyllium plagiosum
GTCTCTCTCTCTCTGTCTCTCTCTCTCTGTCTCTCTCTCTCTCTCTCTCTCTGTCTCTGTCTCTGTGTGTGTCTCTCTCTCTCTCCCTCTGTCTCTCTCTCTGTCTCTCTCTGTCTCTCTCTGTCTCTCTCTCTCTCTGTCTCTCTGTCTCTGTCTCTCTGTGTCTCTGTCTCTGTCTCTCTGTCTCTGTGTGTGTCTCTCTCTCTCTCCCTCTGTCTCTCCCTCTGTCTCTCCCTCTGTCTCTCTCTCTGTCTCTCTCTCTCTCTCTCTCTCTCTCTCTGTCCCTCTGTCTCTCTCTCTGTCTCTCTCTCTCTCTGTCTCTCTCTCTGTCTCTCCCTCTGTCTCTCTCTCTGTCCCTCTGTCTCTCTCTCTCTCTCTCTCTCTGTCCCTCTCCCTCTGTCTCTCTCTCTCTGTCTCTCTCTCTCTCTCTGTCTCTTTCTCTGTCTCTCTCTCTGTGTCTCTCTCTCCACAGATGCTGCCGGACCTGTCGAGTTCCTCCAGCACTTTCTGTTCTGATTATGTCCGATCCCCAGCTCCCGGAGGATAACATTCGGACACCGATAGGTTCTGGGGAAGCGATGGAGGGAAAGGTTTATGGATTAGCGGTGCTGGAAGTGCACAGCAGTTCCGGCAGCATCTGAGGAGCAGATTTCGCTGATCCTCGGATGCTGCCTGAACTGCTGTGCTCTTCCAGCACCACTGATCCAGAATCTGGTTTCCAGCATCTGCAGTCATTGTTTTTACCCGGAAAGGTTTATGGAGACGGGTGGGAATGTGGGAGCAGGTTAGAGGGGCCGAATGTCCGATCTCTGTGTGAGATTGAAAGGTGACCGACGTATTGGACAATACCGTGTGCTCAAAACAGTTCCAATTCCAGGGTGACTGGGAGGCAGAGGGAGACGGGATTAGATTAGGGTGGTTGGGGAACAGATTTACAGGATAAGTGGACAGAATTGGATCAGGGAATCCAGAGGCAACATTAAACAGTGTGGTATTTCAGACCCCGAAACTCCGTGGGTCCAGAGATGATTGGGACGACATATTCCGTCCCTCAAGTTGTTCAGCTCGGAACCAAATCCCAAACATTCAGCTCAGCCGAGGGTCACGATTCTCACTCATTCCCAATGTAATCCCTGAATGTTACCGTTTGGGATTTGGTTCCCTGTAAACACGGTACACCTGACCTCAGAATGTAAGGTTCCGGATTCAATGATTTGGAGATGCCAGTGTTGGACTGGGGTGGACAAAGCTAAAAATCACACAACACCAGGTTATAGTCCAACAGGTTTACTTGGAAGCACTAGCTTTCGGAGCGACGCTCCTTCATCAGGTGGTAGTGGAGGGCTCAATCCTAACAGAATTTACAGCAAAAATTTACAGTGTGATGTAACTGAAATTGTACATTGAAAAATTGATTGTTAAGCCTTTCATCTGTTAGAATACAGTGATAGTTTCACTTCTTTCATGTGTAAATCACAAAACATTTTTTTTAAAAAGTTGCATTCTCGGGTGAGCTGTTAACAATGGTGATAGCAATGGTGATATGTTGAACACAGGGGGCTAACACCTTCAACATATTGTCTAGCTATCACCATTGTTAACAGCTAACCTGAGAATGGAAATTTCAAAAATAGGTTTTGTGATTTACACATGAAAGAAGTGAAACTATCACTGTATTCTAACAGATGAAAGGCTTAACAATCAATTTTTCAATGTACAATTTCAGTTACATCACACTGTAAATTTTTGCTATAAATTCTGTGTTAGGATTGAGCCCTCCACTACCACCTGATGAAGGAGCAGCGCTCCGAAAGCTAGTGCTTCCAATTAAACCTGTTGCACTATAACCTGGTGTTGTGGGATTGTTAACTCCGGATTCTGTCGGTTTATGTACCGATGTTGTGGAATAAAGAATCGTGCAGGAGTTTGTATTATAAACTCTCTCTCCCACTGTGCAGGCGTAAGGGCAGGAGAAAATAAGAGTTGGAAAACATTTGAATCCTTTATTAAGTGCGAACACACTCACGGGTGGCTCAGTGATTAGCGCCAGGGACCCAGGTTCGATTCCAGCCTCGGGCCACTGTCTGTGTGAAGTTTGTTCATTCTCCCGTGTGTCTGCGTGGGGTTTCCTCTGGGTGCTCCAGTTTCCTCTCACAATCTAAAGATGTGTAGGCTAGGGTGGATTGGTCATGCTAAATTACCCATAGTGTTCAGGGATGTGCAGGTTAGGGTGGATTGGCTATGCTAAATTACCCCATAGTGTTCAGGGATGTGCAGGTTAGGGTGGATTGGCCATGCTAAATTACCCATAGTGCCCAGGGATATGAGGTTTAGGGTGGATTGGCCATGCTAAATTACCCATAGTGCCCAGGGATGTGCAAGTTAGGGTGGATTGGCCATGAGAAATGCTGCATTACAGAGACACGGTGGAAGGGTCAGTGTAGACCTAATGGGTCAAATCACCTCTCTCTGTGCTGTCGGGATTCTGAAAGTGATTGAGAGTCTGACAATCGTGTCACATCTTACACGGCATGTCATTGTGAATCTTCAGGTGAAGATTACCCACTATGGGTAATTAGTGGGCGGCACGGTGGCACAGTGGTTAGCACTGCTGCCTCACAGCGCCAGAGACCCGGGTTCAATACTCGCCTCAGGCGACTGACTGTGTGGAGTTTGCACTTTCTCCCAGTGTCTGCGTGGGTTTCCTCCGGGTGCTCCGGTTTCCTCCCACAGTCCAAAGATGTGCAGGTCAGGTGAATTGGCCATGCTAAATTGCCCGTAGTGTTAGGTAAGGGGTAAATGTAAATGTAGGGGTAGGGGTATGGGTGGGTTGCGCTTCGGCGGGGCGGTGTGGACTTGTTGGGCCGAAGGGCCTGTTTCCACATTGTAAGTAATCTAATCTAATCATAAAGTCATCGCAGCCCCAGGGGACTGCTCTCTCATTGGAGAAAGACAATCCTGTCTCAGGAAGGGCGGACAGCGAAAAAAGGAGGCCTATTGTGGTGCCGGGAGCTGGGATTGGGAATGGAGCCTGCTGTATTGGCCTAACGGAACCTCAGAAACCAGCCTAACTCAGGAAAGACCACCCCCCACCGATGATCTCATGGAGCTTTCCTGTCCTTTCAGGGTCCAGGATGCATTGAATTCTCTCAGCGCAGCGAGGGATTCCCAAGTGTTGTCTCAGATGATTGCTATTGGGGCAACACGGTGGCACAGTGGTTAGCACTGCTGCCTCACAGCACCAGGGACCCGGGTTCAATTCCATCCTCAGGCCACTGTCTGTGTGGAGTTTGCACATTCTCCCTGTGTCTGCGTGGGTTTCCTCCGGGTGCTCCGGTTTCCTCCCACAGTCCAAAGATGTGCAGGTCAGGTTGGAATGGCCATGGGAACTTCAAGGTAACAGGGATTCGGTGGGTCTGGGTGTGATGCTCTCTGGAGGGTCAGTGTGGACTCGATGGGCAGAATGAACTGCTTCCACACTGTAGGGACTCTGTTCTATGACATGTACAACAGGGAGAATGGGGAAAACCATGCACAAGGAGGCTCTGGAATTCCAAATCTTATTGGGACCAATTCCCAATGAGCTCTTCCCATTGTCTGTGGGAGAGAGTCAGTCCACCTTTGTAACCCCTGGCACACGGACATACACGGACTCCCACATCCACCTGTTATTTACTGAGGCCCCAAGAGCTATCTCCTCATTGTGTGGAAAGGAGATGCATCATCTGTTCCCAAACTGTGGGCACAGGGATAAGGTAGATCCAGGGATCACTGAGACACACTGTTGTTCACCATTCACATCAACATGCCCAAGGGAGCAAACAGCAGAACCATTCCTGGCAGGATATCCAATTGTCGTTCTGATGTATTGCCCTTCAGAGAGATTGTGTTTGATTGAGGGGGTCAGTCAGTCAGCCGAAACCCTCGAAATCCAGACTGAGAGATCCTCGCGTTCAGCTCAATCTGTCGGGTTCAGAACAATCCTTAAAGAGAACCAATAGGCCTGGGTTTACAGACAGACAGACACAGTGGCTCAAAGCCAGTCTTTGTAAGACCCAGTTTCAGTCACTGAACCCCGGTCTCTCCCCAACAGTCGCTCTCACGCTGTCATTTTTGCCTTTTCAACAAAGACTTTACTGTGAGGGATTCACTTTACAATCACGTTCCAAAATTGCCCGGAATTGTCTCTTTGCTCCAGTGACCTTGAGGACGTTGAACCGCACGGCCTCAGTGAGAGGGTCCCACGCCCCTAGCCCACCCCCATAGTCACACCGTTCCCCCCACTCTGTACGTCCCTGAAACACAGTGAGGGGGTGGGAGGATGAAGGGAGGGGGGGGTGAGGGGTTGGGAGGGTGAAGGGAGAGGGGGTGAGGGAGTGGTGAAGGGTGGGGGGTTGAAGGGAGGGGTGAAGGGAGGGCGTGAGGGGGTGGTGGGTGAAGGGAGAGGGGGTGAGGGGGTGGTGAAGGGGGAGGGGGTGAAGGGAGGGGGGGTGAAGACATGTTCTTGTGTCACTCTCCGAGCGGGTCTCCTTCCTGATGGAACCCAGCTCGACCCCGCGAGTAACAACGGGCCTCTCCATTTTTGGGGGAACACCGGCTCAGATTCTGGCCCGGATTGGCACCCTCCTGGTGAACGGACACTTCTTGTCAATTTCGGGCTCCATCGGTGGCCTCCTGTGGGGGTGAGGTGGGGGGTCTTGTAAACCAGGTCACAGTGATGGTGGGAGCAGGGGAGATTCTCCCCCTTTCTGCCTTGCTTCACCCACCAGCCATCGTTTCTTGTTCAGGAAGAGGGTGACCTGGTTTGGGTCAACCTCTCCGTCTGCTCGTCCCCCATTTCCAGCTTCAACCTGAGGAAGAGCAAAAGGGGAACATCTGTTCATCACCCACCATCTTGATCCCCCTTTGGCATTTTATATCCCTCAGTCAGATCCCCCCCTCCCCTCCCCTTTATTCTTCTGAACCCCAGTGATTATCAGCCCAAACTCATCAACTGCTCCTGGTAGGAGAGCCCTTTCAGCCCCAGGATCAATCTGGTGAGCCTTTATTGCTGGAACAGCACAGCAGGTCAGGCAGCATCCAGGGAACAGGAGATTCGACGTTTCGGGCACAGGCCCTTCTTCAGGCTGAAGAAGGGCCTGTGCCCGAAACGTCGAATCTCCTGTTCCCTGGATGCTGCCTGACCTGCTGTGCTGTTCCAGCAATAAAGTTTCAACTTTGATCTCCAGCATCTGCAGACCTCACTTTCTCCTCAATCTGGTGAGCCTCCTGTGAACTGTCTCCAGTGTCACCACATCCTTCCTCAAGTGAGAGAACCCCAACAGGACCCAGCCCCCACCCCCCCCCCCCCCAACACACACACACACACCCACCCTCACTGGGGTACATGTGCACTTGGGGACTGGGTGACCGAGAGGGAGTGTGTGTGCTGGAAAATCTGTGTGTGTGTGTGTGTGTGTATGTGTGTGTGTGTGTGTATACATGTCTGTATGTTAGTGCGTGTGTCTGTGTTAGTGCCGGTGTCTGTGTTAGTGTGTGACAGAACCATAAAGCATCAAACTGTCCACTCAGACGGACACACAAACACAGGCAGGGTCTCTCGCTCACACAGATATGCTCACTGACAGTCAGAAACATGACCAGAGAGAGATGGAGAGACACACACGCAGAAATGTAGACACGCTTGATGGAAATATAGAAATGTCAGACAGTCAGAGAGTAGGACTGACACACAGCAGGAACATTCTGAGTCCCCAGTAATTATCCCATGACCTGCCCGTCCGCTGTGCAAAGGGGACTAGGGTCAGAAAATCTTTGTTGTTAGCTTGTGACCAGCGTTCAATATTTTTAAACTGTACAGAGGTTGCCAGTCTCTCTTGCTTTTCCCCATTTGTGAACTCAATGTCAGGTCTGTGCTAATCTAAAATGGTGGCTGCGGACAAATCTAAGATGTCTGCCTGACTCCTTTGTGTCAGGAATGCTTTGGGCAAGGGAGAGAGGGGAATGTGTCAAGAGCCATTTCCATTCGTAGATCCTCGCAGAGATAGGGAATGGAGACAGCTCTTCGAAGGAGATTGAAATGCAAATTCCAGAACCTGTTTCCAGTCAATGCTGAGACAATGTCACAATACAGCAAAGTCTGCCTCACTTTACAGCCTCAAATATTTCCGAGACTCGAACGTCCAAAACCTGAACCAGTTCAGCCACTGAATTGTGGGTGTGCAGCCGCGGATCAGAATCCTGGGGAGCTAGGCCCCATCCCAAAATCGAGGCCTGCTCAAATCCCACACTGATCCGCTGTGGGTTTAAATCGGGTGTTGTCTTCAAACAAAAGAAAGGAATGCGCCTGCAATTAAACAAAGCTCTTTACGGAGATGTGTTTGTCTCTTGGTTTCAGTGTCTTTAAACAGGGTTGAGGATGAATGAGACAGTGTGTGTGATAGGCGGCATTGCAACCCGAATGGCAGTGCATTATAAAGGGATATTAATATCTTCAGTGACGCTCATGTTCCTAACTCAATCTCCTGACCAGAACAGTCACGGTATGACACGTCCTCCTATCTCCTAGCTTTCTCTCTGTTTCCTGCACATCACATTCCACTACATTACATTCCAGCTGCCAATGTTTTGAATATAATGCACACAACACAGACAGAAAACTAGACGATACGATGGGGGATGGAGCAAACTCTGTTACACTCAGTCCCTTCATGTTGCAATGTAATATACAATATCCAGTCAGAAAAGTGCCCTCCCTCAGGGACAAAACCTCCCTGGGTCAGGGAACGGGGATTTTATTCTGTCACTGAGTTAATTTGGAAATCTGTGCTGCCCGTGAAATGGCTGCCGTCAGCGTACCGAAGATGGCTGACACCGTCGGAGTCTTTTGCCCTGGTTTTGTCGATTAAAACATCCCCCTCACAGTTTGTACGTGATCATCTCTTTATTCTGTATGTAACTCTGTGCTGTCCCTTCCCTGGAAGTGTTTGATGGGGATAGAGCAAATGGAGCTTTCCTGTGTATCTCACCCCATACAGTCCATGTCCTGAGAGTGTAGATGTGGACAGCGTCAGATTTAACCTGAACAACTGATCCATCACCCACTGCTGTTTGTGGACCAGAGTTCCAAACCTCACCCAGCCTTTGGGTGTCAAAGAGCTTCCTAACATCTCTCCCACCCAAATATAAAGGAGAGCCCCCCCACCCCCCCCCCCACCCTGTCCCGGCAGCCCTGGCCTCCACTCCCCTCCCCTTCTCTGCTCACCCCGAGGGACGTCCCTCGTTAAGTGGGGCATAAATGTGGAGGGCTCTGCATTGCTTTCAATCCTCGAGGATTCCCCCACAGAGCCCGGAGCTGTCTGATACAAGGTTCAACAGTCGTGAGTGAGTGAGTGAGTGAAGAGAAGGGGTAGGCCGGTTCATCGATGAGCTGTCATTGGGAACATGCTGGCATTCAATGAGCTGGTTAAGGATTGATGGCACATGAATGGGAGAGCTCTGAGGGAGATCAGCTGGTGGACAGGAAGGGGACTGGGCAAGGCCGATCTATTCGGAATACACACTTGTATCCCTCTGTCACCTGCATTATTTCTCCGACTGGCTCATCAAAGTCTCCTGCCGTTGACCGTCGATCAGTGCGCTCTCTCTCCAGGCCTTTAAGTAAAGAATCGCACTTGTGACCGCACTTCTTCTTCCAGATTAGTTTCACTGCCTGTTCACAACAGTCTAGATCCCTAGTCCCGCCCTGGGGCCACATTTTGGTGTGTCTCTGTGTGTCTCTGACTCTCTGTCACTGTGTGTCTCTCTGTGACTCCCTCTGTGTGTGTCTGTGAATCTCTGTCACTCTGTTACTGTGTGTGTCTGTCGCTCTCTGTGTCACTCTCTGTGTGTCTGTCACTCTGTCTCTGTCACTCACTCTCTGTCACTATCACTATGTTTGTGAATCTCTGTCACACTCTGTGTCACTCTGTGTGTCTGTGTCTGTCTGTCACTCTGTCACTATCACTCTGTGTCTGTGAATCTCTGTGTCTGTGTCTGTCACTCTCTGTGTGTCTGTCACTGTCACTCTGTGTGTCTGTCTCTGTCTCTGTGTGTCTGTGAATCTCTGTCACTCTGTGTGTCTCTCTCTGTCTCTCTGTCACTCTGTCTCTCTGTGTGTCTGTCACTCTGTCACTCTGTGTGTCTGTCACTCTGTGTGTCTGTCACTCTCTGTGTGTCTGTCTCTCTGTCTCTGTCACTCTGTGTGTCTGTGACTGTGTGTGTGTCTCTCCGTGTGTGTCTGTGAATCTCTGTCCATGTGTGTGTCACTCTGTCACTCTGTCACACTGTGTCACTCTGTCTCTGTCACTCTGTGTCTCTCTGTCTCTTTCCATGTCACTCTGTGTGTATGTCACTCTGTGTCACTCTGTGTCTGTCACTATCACTCTCTGTCACTATCACTCTGTGTGTCTGTGAATCTCTGTCACGCTGTCACTCTCTCTCTGGTCACTCTGTCTCTCTCTGTGTCACTCTGTGTGTCTCTGTCACTCAGTCTCTGTCACTATCACTCTGTGTGCCTGTGTCACTCTCTGTCTGTGTGTCTGTCACTGTGTGTCTGTCACTCTGTGAATCTGTCACTCTCTCTCTATCACACTCTGTGTGTCTGTGAATCTCTGTCACTCTGTGTCTGTCTGTGTGTGTCTCTCTCAGTCACTGTCAGTCTCTCTCTCTCTCTGTCTCTCTCTGTCACTCTCTCAGTCTGTGTCTGTGAATCTCTCTGTCTGTGAGTGTCTGTCTCTCTCTGCCACTCTGTCTCTGTGTGTCTGTGAATCTCTGTGTGTGTCACTCTGTCTGTGTGTGTCTCTCTGTGACTCACTCTCTGTCACTGTGTGTGAGTCTCTGTCTCTCTCTCTGTCACTCTCTGTCACTCTCTCTCTGTCTGTCTCTGTCACTCTGTGCATCTGTGACTGTGTGTATGTCTCTCTCTCTGTGTCTGTGAATCTCTGTCACTCTGTGTGTGTCTCTCTGTCTCTGTCTGTCTCTGTCACTCTGTGCATCTGTGACTGTGTGTATGTCTCTCTCTCTCTGTCTGTGAATCTCTGTGTCACTCTGTGTGCCTGTCACCTTGTGTGTCTCTCTCTGTCACTCTCTCTCTGTCACTTTATCTCTGTCATTATCACTCTGTGTCTGTGAATCTCTGTCACACTCTGTCACTCTGTGTGTGTGTGTCACTCTGTGTCACTGTCACTGTGTCACTCTCTGTCTGTCACTGTCTCTCCATCACTGTCTTTCTGTCACTGCCTCTCTGTCACTGTGTGTCTATGAATCTGTGTGTCTGTGAATGTATGTCACTGTCTCTGTTCACTGTC
The DNA here is from genome assembly GCF_037043375.1 of Chiloscyllium plagiosum. Taxonomy (NCBI): domain Eukaryota; kingdom Metazoa; phylum Chordata; class Chondrichthyes; order Orectolobiformes; family Hemiscylliidae; genus Chiloscyllium; species Chiloscyllium plagiosum. The sequence goes on from NW_028270182.1 coordinate 19,144,420, forward strand.
TCTGTGTCACTCTCTGTCACTCTGTCTGTTGTGTCTCTCTGACTCACTCTCTGTGAGTCTCTGTCTCTCTCTGTCACTGTCTCTATGTGTGTGTCTCTGTGTCACTGTCAATCTCTCTCTCTGTCACTCTCTCTTTGTGTCTGTGAATCTCTCACTCTGTGTCTGTGAGTGTTTGTGAGTGTCTGTGAGTGTCTGTCTCTCTGCGTCTCTCTGACTGTGTCACTGTCTCTGTGTGTCTGTGAATCTCTGTCACTGTCACACTCTGTCTGTCTGTCTCTCTGTGTGTCTGTCTGTGCATGTGTGTGTGTGTCTGTGTGTGTCTGTCACTCTGTGTCTCTCCCTCTCTGTCACTCTGTGTGTGTTTGTGTGTCTATCTGTGTCTCTGTCTCTGTGTGTCTCTTTCTCCCTGTCTGTCCCTGTCACTCTCTCTCTGTGTCTCTGTGAATCACTCTCTCTGTGAATCACTCTCTCTGTCTGGTCACTCGCTCTGTCTGGTCACTCTGTCACTATCTCTGGCACTGTCACTCTCTGTGTGTCTCTGTCACTCTGTCACTCTCTGTGTGACTCATTCTCTGTCAGTCTCTGTGTCTCTGACTCTCTGTCACTCTGTGTCTCACTGTGACTCACTGTGTGTGTCTGTGAATCTCTGTCACTCTGTGTGTGTCTGTCACACTCTGTCACTCTGTGTCCCTGTCACTGTGTCACTGTCTCTGTCACTCTCTGTGTCTCTGTGTGTCTGTGTGTCTGTCACTCTCTCTCTGTCACTCTCTCAGTCACTCTGTGTGCCAGTGTTTCTCTGTCTCTCTCTCTTTGTCTCTCTCTCTCTCTGTGGAGAAAGTGAGGTCTGCAGATGCTGGAGATCAGAGATGGAAATGTGTTGCTGGAAAAGCGCAGCAGGTCAGGCAGCATCTAGGGAACAGGAGAATCAACGTTTCGGCCATTCCTGAAGAAGGGCTAATGCCCGAAACGTCGATTCTCCTGTTCCCTAGATGCTGCCTGACCTGCTGCGCTTTTCCAGCAACACATTTCCATCTCTCTCTCTCTCTGTGTCTGTGTGTGTGTCTCTCTGTCTCTCTCTCTCTTTCTGTCACTATGTGTCACACTGTCTGTCACTTTGTCACTGTGTGTGTGTCTGTGTGTGTGTATCTGTGTGTCTCTGTCACTCTCTCAGTCACTCTGTGTGACTCATTTCTGTCAGTCTCTGTCTCTCTGTCACTGTGTCTATGTGTCTCTCTGTGACTCATTGTCTCTGTGAATCTCTCTCACATTCTGTCTCTGTCACATTCTGTGTGTGTCTCTCTCTGGGTGTATCTGTATGTCTGTGTCTGTGTGTGTGTGTCTGTCACTCTCTGTGTGTCTGTGTCACTCTGTCACTCTCTCTCTGTCTCTGTGAATCTCAGTCACTCTATCTGTGTTTGTCTCTGTCTGTGCGTGTCTCTGTGTGTCTCCCACTCTGTCACTCTGTGTGTGTCTTTCTGTGTGTGTGTCACTGTCTGTCTGTCTGTCTGTCTGTGTCTCTGTGAATCTCTCTCTCTCTCTCTGTGTCTGTGTCACTCTGTCACTCTCTGTCTCTGTGAATCCCCGTCACTCTGTCTGTGTTTGTCTCTGTCTGTCACTCTGTGTGTGTGTCTCCCTCTCTGTCACTCTGTGTCTCTATCACTCTGTCACTCTGTCTCTATCACTCTGTCACTCTGTGTCTGTGTCACTCTGTGTCTCTCTCTGTATCTGTGTCACTCTGTGTCTGTGTTACTCTCTCTCTCTGTCACTGTGTCTGTACATCACTGTCACTGTGTGTGTCTCTGTCTCTCTCTGTGTCACTCTGTGTCTGTCACTCTCTGTAACTCTGTCTCTGTGTCACTCTCTCTCTGTCTGTCTGTGTGTCTCTCTCTCTGTGTCTCTGTGAATATCTGTCACTCTGTGTGTATGTGTCCGTGTGTCTAATTGTGTCTGTCTCTGTGTGTCTGTTTGTCTCTCTCTGTGTCTGTGTGTCAATCTATGTCTCTGTCTCTGTGTATCTCTCTCTCTCTGTCACTCTGTGTCTCTGTGTGACTCACTGTCACTCTGTGTCTGTGACTGTGTGTCTGTCATTCTGTCTCTGTGTGAGTCTCTTTCTCTGCCTCTGTGTGGCTGTGTCTCTCTCTTTCTCTCTGTTTCTGTGAGTGTCTCTCTGCCTGTGCCGCTCTGCCTGTCTGTGTCTATCTCTCTTTGCCTCTCCCTCTCTGTCTCCCTCTCTGTCTGTCGGTGTCTCTCTTTGCCTCTGTGTCTCTCTCTCGCTCTCTCTGTCACTGTGTCTATCTCTCTCTCCCTCTCTTGTCCCTGTGTCTATCTCTCTCTCTCTCTCACTTGTCCCTGTGTCTATCTCTCTTGTCCCTGTGTCTATCTCTCTCTCTCTCTCTTGTCCCTGTGTCTATCTCTCTCTTCCTCTCTTGTCCCTGTGTCTATCTCTCTTGTCCCTGTGTCTATCTCTCTCTCTCTCTTGTCCCTGTGTCTATCTCGCTTGTCCCTGTGTCTATCTCTCTCTTCCTCTCTTGTCCCTGTGTCTATCTCTCTCTCTCTCGTCCCTGTGTCTATCTATCTCTCTCGTCCCTGTGTCTATCTCTCTCTCTCGTACATGTGTCTATCTCTCTCTGTCATCCCTGTGTCTATCTCTCTCTTGCTCTCTCGTCCCTGTGTCTAGCTCTCTCGCGCTCTCAACCCTGTGTCTCTCTCTCTCTCTCTCTCTCTGTCCCTCTCTCTCTCTCTGTCCCTGTCTCTCTCTCTCTCTCTCTCGCTCTCTTGTCCCTGTATCTATCGCTCTCTTGTCCCTGTGTGTGTCTCTCTCTGTCCCTCTCTCTCTCTCTCTCTCTCTCGCTCTGTCCCTGTGTCTGTCTCCTCTCTCTCTTGTTCCTGTGTGTCTGTCTCTCTCTGTCCCTGTGAGAAAGTGAGGGCTGCAGATGCTGGAGATCAGAGCTGAAAATGTGTTGCTGGAAAAGCGCAGCAGGTCAGGCAGTATCCAAGGAACAGGAGAATCGACGTTTCGGGCATAAGCCCTTCTCTCTCTGTTCCTGTGTGAGTCTCTCTCTCGCTCTCTCTGTCCCTG
>NW_028270182.1:19447998-19530498 GCF_037043375.1 Chiloscyllium plagiosum
CAAGTCAGGATGGTGGGTGGCTTGGAGGGGAAACGTTCCCACGTATCTGCTGCCCTTGTCCTCCTGTTTAGCTTCGACTACTTACAGTGTGGAAACAGGTCCTTTCGGCCCAGCAAGTCCACACCGACCCTCCGAAGGGCAACTCACCCACTACACCGAACACTATGGGGTAATTTAGCGTGGTCAATCCACCCTGACCTGCACATCTTTGGACTGTGGGAGGAAACCGGAGCACCCGGAGGAAACCCACACAGGCACTGGGAGAATGTGCAAACTCCACACGGTCAGTTGCCCGAGGCGGGAATTAAACCCGGGTCCCTGGCTCTGTGTGGTAGCAGTGCTAACCACTGAGCCACCGTGGTTAGCACTGGAGGGAAGGGGTCGTGGGTTTGGAAGGTGCTGGCTGAGGATCAAGAGTGAATTCTTGCAGCGCGATCTGTGGATAGAACACACTGCTGCTACTGAGCATCAGTGATGGATGAAGCCACCACTTTTGTGGCTCTGGTGCTAATCAAAGGGGGGCTGCTTTGCCCTGGATGGTATCAAGCTCCCTGAGTGTTGTTGGAGCTGCACCCATCCGGGAGTACTCCATCACACTCATAACTTGTGTCTTGTAGATGATGGATGAGGTTTGGAGAGTCAGGAGGTGAGTTACTCACCACAGGGTGCCGAGCCTCTGACCTGCTCTTGTAGCCACTGTAATTATGTGGTGAGTCCAGATGAGTTTCCAAAGATGCTGACAGTAACGGTAAGACCACTGAAGGTCAGTGGTGCGATTCTCTCCTATTGGCGATGGTCATAGACTGACTCAAGTGATTCCTGAGCCACCATCACTAATGGCTCTGCAAGCTCCTCAGTTCTCTCCTTCAGAACTCTGGGTGTAGTCCATCTGGTTCTGGGTGTTTTATCCATCTTCAGACCTTCCTGCTTTCCCAGTGCCTTCTCCTTAGTGAAGGCCAGCTCTCCTGAAGTTCTGGTATGCTGCTGGTGTCTTCCAGTGGGAAGACTGATGCAAATTACTCTTGAAATCCTCTGCCATTTCTTAAGTTTCCCCATTACTAGCCTCATTTTCCAGTGGGGCAATGTCTACCCTTGGCTCTCTCTTTATTTCCTTTTTGAAAAAACTCTTGCAACCCTCTTTTCCATCACGGAACTGGCTTCCAAGACTCTGGATGCTGGCCACAGAGAGAACCATGTCAGTCGCTTTATCTGTACTATCCCCAAACAGACCCGTACAGCACACACTAATCAACCGATCAATACAAGGTCCTCACCGATACATACAGCACAGTCTGACAGACCAATCAATACAAGGTCCTTACAGATGTGCACAGCACTCTGGCACGCACATCTATACAAGGTCCTCACAGATACATACAGCACAGTCTGACTGACCAATCAATACAAGGTCCTTACAGATGTGCACAGCACTCTGGCACACACATCTATACAAGGTCCTCACAGATACATACAGCACAGTCTGACAGACCAATTAATACAAGGTCCTTACAGATGTGCACAGCACTCTGGCACACATATCTGTACAAGGTCCTCACAGATACATACAGCACAGTCTGACAGACCAATCAATACAAGGTCCTTACAGATGTACACAGCACTCTGGCACACACATCTATACAAGGTCCTCACAGATACATACAGCACAGTCTGACAGACCAATTAATACAAGGTCCTTACAGATGTGCACAGCACTCTGGCACGCACATCTATACAAGGTCCTCACAGGTACATACAGCACAGTCTGACAGACCAATTAATACAAGGTCCTTACAGATGCGCACAGCACTCTGGCACACACATCTATACAAGGTCCTCACAGATACATACAGCACAGTCTGACAGACCAATTAATACAAGGTCCTTACAGATGTACACAGCACTCTGGCACACACATCTATACAAGGTCCTCACAGGTATATGTAGTACAGTCTGACAGACCAATCAATGCAAGGTCCTTACAGATGAATAGAGCTCACACTGGTAGGCTCATCAATACAATCCCGTACAAATATATCAAGCACACCAACAAACACTCTGACAGACCTTACAGGCGTCTGGAGCACTCGGACAGACCTTACAGGCGTCTGGAGCACTCTGACAGACCTTACAGGCGTCTGGAGCACTCGGACAGACCTTACAGGCGTCTGGAGCACTCGGACAGACCTTACAGGCGTCTGGAGCACTCGGACAGACCTGTCTCTACAAGATCCTTTCAGATATTTACAACAAACTCAGATAAGCCAATCGATACAAGGTCCTTACAGATAAATAGGGCCCACACTGATAGACTCATCGATACAAGGTCCTTACAGATAAATAGAGCCCACACTGATAGACTCATCGATACAAGGTCCTTACAGATAAATAGGGCCCACACTGATAGACTCATCGATACAAGGTCCTTACAGATAAATAGAGTCCACACTGATGGACTCATCGATACAAGGTCCTTACAGATAAATAGAGCCCACACTGATAGACTCATCAATACAAGGTCCTTACAGATAAATAGAGCCCACACTGATAGACACATCGATACAAGGTCTTTACAGATAAATAGAGCCCACACTGATAGACACATCGATACAAGGTCTTTACAGATAAATAGAGCCCACACTGATAGACACATCAATACAAGGTCCTTACAGATAAATAGAGCCCACACTGATGGACTCATCAATACAAGGTCCTTACAGATAAATAGAGCCCACACTGATGGACTCATCAATACAAGGTCCTTACAGATAAATAGAGCCCACACTGATGGACTCATCAATACAAGGTCCTTACAGATAAATAGAGCCCACACTGATGGACTCATCAATACAAGGTCCTTACAGATAAATAGAGCCCACACTGATGGACTCATCAATACAAGGTCTTTACAGATAAATAGAGCCCACACTGATGGACTCATCAATACAAGGTCCTTACAGATAAATAGAGCCCACACTGATAGACTCATCGATACAAGGTCTTTACAGATAAATAGAGCCCACACTGATAGACTCATCAATACAAGGTCCTTACAGATAAATAGAGCCCACACTGATAGACACATCAATACAAGGTCCTTACAGATAAATAGAGCCCACACTGATGGACTCATCAATACAAGGTCTTTACAGATAAATAGAGCCCACACTGATAGACACATCAATACAAGGTCTTTACAGATAAATAGAGCCCACATTGATAGACACATCAATACAAGGTCCTTACAGATAAATAGAGCCCACACTGATAGACACATCAATACAAGGTCCTTACAGATAAATAGAGCCCACACTGATGGACTCATCAATACAAGGTCCTTACAGATAAATAGAGCCCACACTGATAGACTCATCGATACAAGGTCTTTACAGATAAATAGAGCCCACACTGATGGACTCATCAATACAAGGTCCTTACAGATAAATAGAGCCCACACTGATGGACTCATCAATACAAGGTCCTTACAGATAAATAGAGCCCACACTGATAGACTCATCGATACAAGGTCTTTACAGATAAATAGAGCCCACACTGATGGACTCATCAATACAAGGTCCTTACAGATAAATAGAGCCCACACTGATGGACTCATCAATACAAGGTCCTTACAGATAAATAGAGCCCACACTGATGGACTCATCAATACAAGGTCTTTACAGATAAATAGAGCCCACACTGATGGACTCATCAATACAAGGTCCTTACAGATAAATAGAGCCCACACTGATAGACTCATCGATACAAGGTCTTTACAGATAAATAGAGCCCACACTGATAGACTCATCAATACAAGGTCCTTACAGATAAATAGAGCCCACACTGATAGACACATCAATACAAGGTCCTTACAGATAAATAGAGCCCACACTGATGGACTCATCAATACAAGGTCTTTACAGATAAATAGAGCCCACACTGATAGACACATCAATACAAGGTCTTTACAGATAAATAGAGCCCACATTGATAGACACATCAATACAAGGTCCTTACAGATAAATAGAGCCCACACTGATAGACACATCAATACAAGGTCCTTACAGATAAATAGAGCCCACACTGATGGACTCATCAATACAAGGTCCTTACAGATAAATAGAGCCCACACTGATAGACTCATCGATACAAGGTCTTTACAGATAAATAGAGCCCACACTGATGGACTCATCAATACAAGGTCCTTACAGATAAATAGAGCCCACACTGATGGACTCATCAATACAAGGTCCTTACAGATAAATAGAGCCCACACTGATAGACTCATCGATACAAGGTCTTTACAGATAAATAGAGCCCACACTGATGGACTCATCAATACAAGGTCCTTACAGATAAATAGAGCCCACACTGATGGACTCATCAATACAAGGTCCTTACAGATAAATAGAGCCCACACTGATGGACTCATCAATACAAGGTCCTTACAGATAAATAGAGCCCACACTGATAGACTCATCGATACAAGGTCTTTACAGATAAATAGAGCCCACACTGATGGACTCATCAATACAAGGTCCTTACAGATAAATAGAGCCCACACTGATAGACTCATTGATACAAGGTCCTTACAGATAAATAGAGCCCACACTGATAGACTCATCGATACAAGGTCTTTACAGATAAATAGAGCCCACACTGATAGACTCATCGATACAAGGTCTTTACAGATAAATAGAGCCCACACTGAAGGACTCATCAATACAAGGTCCTTACAGATAAATAGAGCCCACACTGATGGACTCATCAATACAAGATCCTTACAGATAAATAGAGCCCACACTGATGGACTCATCAATACAAGGTCCTTACAGATAAATAGAGCCCACACTGGTAGACTCATCGATACAAGGTCTTTACAGATAAATAGAGCCCACACTGATGGACTCATCAATACAAGGTCCTTACAGATAAATAGAGCCCACACTGATGGACTCATCAATACAAGGTCCTTACAGATAAATAGAGCCCACACTGATAGACTCATCCATACAAGGTCTTTACAGATAAATAGAGTCCACACTGATAGACTCATCAATACAAGGTCTTTACAGATAAATAGAGCCCACACTGATAGACTCATCAATACAAGGTCCTTACAGATAAATAGAGCCCACACTGATAGACACATCAATACAAGGTCCTTACAGATAAATAGAGCCCACACTGATGGACTCATCAATACAAGGTCCTTACAGATAAATAGAGCCCACACTGATGGACTCATCAATACAAGGTCCTTACAGATAAATAGAGCCCACACTGATGGACTCATCAATACAAGGTCCTTACAGATAAATAGAGCCCACACTGATGGACTCATCAATACAAGGTCCTTACAGATAAAAAGAGCCCACACTGATGGACTCATCAATACAAGGTCCTTACAGATAAACAGAGCCCACACTGATAGACTCATCAATACAAGGTCCTTACAGATAAACAGAGCCCACACTGATAGACTCATCAATACAAGGTCCTTACAGATAAATAGTGTCCACACTGATGGACTCATCAATACAAGGTCCTTACAGATAAATAGAGTCCACACTGATGGACTCATCAATACAAGGTCCTTACAGATAAATAGAGTCCACACTGATAGACTCATCAATACAAGGTCCTTATAGATAAATAGAGCCCACACTGATAGACTAATCAATACAAGGTCCTTACAGATAAATAGAGCCCACACTGATAGACTCATCGATACAAGGTCTTTACAGATAAATAGAGCCCACACTGATAGACTCATCAATACAAGGTCTTTACAGATAAATAGAGCCCACACTGATAGACTCATCGATACAAGGTCTTTACAGATAAATAGAGTCCACACTGATGGACTCATCAATACAAGATCCTTACAGATAAATAGAGTCCACACTGATAGACTCATCAATACAAGGTCCTTACAGATAAATAGAGCCCACACTGGTAGACTCATCAATACAAGGTCCTTACAGATAAATAGAGCCCACACTGGTGGACTCATCAATACAAGGCCCTAACAGATAAATAGAGCCCACACTGATAGACTCATCAATACAAGGTCCTTACAGATAAATAGAGCCCACACTGATAGACACATCAATACAAGGTCCTTACAGATAAATAGAGCCCACACTGATGGACTCATCAATACAAGGTCTTTACAGATAAATAGAGCCCACACTGATAGACACATCAATACAAGGTCTTTACAGATAAATAGAGCCCACATTGATAGACACATCAATACAAGGTCCTTACAGATAAATAGAGCCCACACTGATAGACTCATCACTACAAGGTCCTTACAGATAAATAGAGCCCACACAGATAGACTCATCAATACAAGGTCCTTATAGATAAATAGAGCCCACACTGGTAGACTCATCAATACAAGGTCCTTCCAGATAAATAGAGCCCACACAGATAGACTCATCAATACAAGGTCCTTACAGATAAATAGAGCCCACACTGGTAGACTCATCACTACAAGGTCCTTACAGATAAATAGAGCCCACACTGGTAGACTCATCAATACAAGGTCCTTATTGATAAATAGAGCCCACACTGAGAGACTCATCAACACAAGGTCGTTACAGATAAATAGAGCCTACACAGATAGACTCATCAATACAAGGTCCTTACAGATAAATAGAGTCCACACTGATAGACTCATCGATACAAGGTCCTTACAGATAAATAGAGCCCACACTGATAGACTCGTCAATACAAGGTCCTTACAGATAAATAGAGTCCACACTGATGGACTCATCAATACAAGGTCCTTACAGATAAATAGAGCCCACACAGATAGACTCATCAATACAAGGTCTTTACAGATAAATAGAGCCCACACTGATAGACTCATCAATACAAGGTCTTTACAGATAAATAGAGCCCACACTGATAGACTCATCGATACAAGGTCTTTACAGATAAATAGAGTCCACACTGATGGACTCATCAATACAAGGTCCTTACAGATAAATAGAGTCCACACTGATGGACTCATCAATACAAGGTCCTTACAGATAAATAGAGCCCACACTGATGGACTCATCAATACAAGGTCCTTATAGATAAATAGAGCCCACACTGGTAGACTCATCAATACAAGGTCCTTACAGATAAATAGAGCCCACACTGATAGACTCATCAATACAAGGTCCTTATAGATAAATAGAGCCCACACTGATAGACTCATCACTACAAGGTCCTTACAGATAAATAGAGCCCACACAGATAGACTCATCAATACAAGGTCCTTATAGATAAATAGAGCCCACACTGATAGACTCATCACTACAAGGTCCTTACAGATAAATAGAGCCCACACTGGTAGACTCCTCAATACAAGGTCCTTACAGATAAATAGAGCCCACACAGATAGACTCATCAATACAAGGTCTTTACAGATAAATAGAGCCCACACTGATAGAGCGCAGCAGGTCAGGCAGCATCCAAGGAACAGGAGAATTGATATTTTGGGCATATGCCCTTCTTCAGGAATCCTACTGCGAATCCTCTTGCAAGGATGTCTTCCTTGAAGAAGCTCTCTTCCTCCCTCTACAAGGATTTTAGTGAGTCCCTTTTCTCACTGCACCCCAAGGTCATCTCCTCTGCCCAGAAGCTCTTCAGTCACGTTATCAAACAGACTCGCTACCGCAGCCACATCTCCTTCCTCAGCACCTGCCTACGGAACCGACTGATGCCGCACGGACTCCGGACTATGTTCCGACCAATAAAATTTGGACCCAACCAGGACAACCAGTACCTACAACAAATCCGTAGCCTCCAGCAACAGACCTCCCTCCGGATCCTCCGCTCCACGCTTGCAGCCATGCGCTGCTACCTACATTCCCTACAGTCAGCACTACCCCAGCTCTCACAGACTTGTAAAGGACCTCTACTACTCTTCATCCTCAGAAGAATCCATACACCAAACAAACAGTTCTTCCTAGCCATATCGGAAAGATTCCTGAAGAAGGGCTCATGCCTGAAACGTCGATTCTCCTGCTCCTTGGATGCTGCCTGACCTGCGCTTTTCCATATTATATAGGTTCTATATACCTATATTATAGGTATATAGAACCCACACTGGTAGATTCATCAACGCAAGGTCCTTACAGATAGGTAGAGCCCACACTGATGGACTCATCAATACAAGGTCCTTCCAGATAAATAGAGCCCACACTGGTAGACTCATCAATACAAGGTCCTTACAGATAAATAGAGCCCACTCTGATAGACTCATCAATGCAGGGTCCTTACAGGTATATCGAGCAGGCTGACAGAGTCACCATGAAAGTCTCTACAGATATGCAGAGAACACACTGATTGCAGTCATCAGTACAAGGTCCTTACAGATATATAGAGTACCCCATTAGACTCATCACTTCACAGCTGAACAGGGAGTTCAGGGAAAACATGTTCTGCTGGAGAGTGGGGTCAACGTGGAACTCACTCTCACAAAGAGTGGGCGAGGAGAACAATACGACGCATTCAAAGGGGATGGATGCAAGAGGGAGAAAGGAATAGGAAGATATGCTGACAGAGCAACGGGAAGAGGGGGTGGGAGGAGATTCATGTGGCGCAGAAACATCAGGAGATACTCTGTCCCCTTCAAACCCTCCAAGGACAGCAGCGGTTAAAATACAGTGTAAAACTCTCTACTCTTTTAAACTGAAAGTAAAGCTCTCTCTACACTGTCACGCATGTTGAGGACAGATACAGCAATGGGTTAGAAACAGAGTAAAAATCTCTCTACTATTTTAAAATGGAAGTAAAGTGCCATTAACACTATCCCCATCAAACATTCCCAGGACAGGTATTGCATAGATACAGAGTAAACCTCCCCCTGATCAGATGGGCCAATGGGCTGAGGAGAGGCAGATGGAGTTTAATATAAATAAATGTGAGGTGCTGCATTTTGGGAAAGCAAATCTTAGCAGGACTTATACACTTAATGGTAAGGTCCTAGGGGGTGTTGCTGAACAAAGAGACCTTGGAGTGCAGGTTCATAGCTCCTTGAAAGTGGAGTTGCTGGTAGATAGGATAGTGAAGGAGGCGTTTGGTATGCTTTCCTTTATTGGTCAGAGTACTGAGTACAGGAGTTGGGAGGTCATGTTGCGGCTGTACAGGACATTGGTTAGGCCACAGTTGGAATATTGTGTGCAATTCTGATCTCCTTCCTATCGGAAAGATGTTGTGAAACTTGAAAGGGTTCAGAAAAAATTTGCAAGGATGTTGCCAGGGTTGGAGGATCTGAGCTACAGGGAGAGGCTGAACAGGCTGGGGCTGTTTTCCCTGGAGCGTCGGAGGCTGAGGGGGTGACCTTATAGAGGTTTACAAAATTATGAGGGGCATGGATAGGATAAGTAGACCAAGTCTTTTCCCTAGGGTGGGGGAGTCCAGAACTAGAGGGCATAGGTTTAGGGTGAGAGGGGAAAGATATAAAAGAGACCTAAGGGGCAACATTTTCACGCAGAGGGTGGTACGTGTATAGAATGAGCTGCCAGAGGAAGTGGTGGAGGCTGGTACAATTGCAACATTTAAGAGGCATTTGGATGGGTATATGAATAGAAAGTGTTTGGAGGAATATGGGCCGGGTGCTGGCAGGTGGGACTAGATTGGGTTGGGATATCTGGTCAGCATGGATGGGTTGGACCGAAGGGTCTGTTTCCGTGCTGTACATCTCTGTGACTCTATGACTGTATTCTTCAAAAGTGAAAAGTAAAAAGTATTCTAATCTTTTAAACTGAGAGCAAAGCTCCCTCTGCACTGACGCTATCAGACGTGCTCAGGAAAGATGCAACAAGGGTTGGAATCAGAGAAAATCACTCTTGACTCTTTAAAACCGAAAGTAAACAGAAAGTAAAGCTTTCTCTACTGTTCTAAATGGAAAGTGAAAGAAAGAAAATCTCCCTCAACGCTGTTCCAAACACTATCGAGAGAGTGGTGCTGGAAAAGCACAGCAGGTCAGGCAGCATCCGAGGAGCAGAAAAATCGACGTTTCAGGCAAGAGCCCTTCATCAGAAGCTTTTTTCCAGATTAGATTCCCTATAGTGTGGAAGGTCCACACCAACCCTCCAAAGAGGAACCCACGCAGACCCATTCCCCCACCCTATTAGTCAACATTTCACCCTGAATAATGCTCCGAACCTACACATCCCTGAACACTATGGTGTAATTTAGCATGGCCAATCCACCCTAATCTAGACATTCATGAACACTATGGGGTAATTTACCACGGCCAATCCACCCTAACCTACACATCCCTGAACACTATGGGGTAATTTAGCACTGCCAATCCACCATAACCCACACATCACTGAACACTATGGGGAAATTTAGCATGGCCAATCCACCCTAACCTACACATCCCTGAATACTATGGAGCAATTTAGCATGGCCAATCCACCCTAACCCACACATCCCTGAATACTATGGGGTAATTTAGCACGGCCAATCCACCCTAACCCACACATGGTTGAACACTATGGGGTAATTTAGCATGGCCAATCCACCCTAACCTACACATCCCTGAACACTATGGGGAAATTTAGCACTGCCAATTCACCCTAACCTACACATCCCTGAACACTGTGGGGTAATTTAGCATGGCCAATCCACCCTAACCTGCACATCCCTGAACACTATGGGGAAATTTAGCACTGCCAAATCACCCTAACCTACACATCCCTGAACACTGTGGGGTAATTTAGCATGGCCAATCCACCCGAGCCTACACATCCCTGAATACTATGGGGTAATTTACCATGGTCAATCCACCCAACCCACACATCCCTGAACACTATGCGGTAATTTAGTATGGCCAATCCACCCTAACCTACACATCCCTGAACACTATGGGGTAATTTAGCATGTCCAATCCACCCTAACCCACACAGCCCTGAACACTATGGGGCAATTTAGCATGGCCAATCCACCCTAACCTACATATCCCTGAACACTATGGGTAATTTAGCATGTCCAATCCACCCTAACCCACACAGCCCTGAACACTATGGGGTAATTTAGCATGGCCAATCCACACTAACCTACACATCCCTGAACACTATGGGGCAATTTAGCACGGCCACTCCACTCGAACCTACACATCCCTGAACACGATGGGGTAATTTAGCATGGCCAATCCACCCTAACCCACACACCATTGAACACTATGGGGCAATTTAGCACGGCCAATCCACCCTTACCTACACATCCCTGGACACTATGGGGCAATTTAGCATGGCCAATCCACCCTTACCCACACATCCCTGAACACTATGGCAATTTAGCACGGCCAATCCACCCTAACCTACACATCCCTGAACACTATGGGGTAATTTAGCACTGCCAATCCACCATAACCTACACATCCCTGAACACTATGGGGTAATTTAGCATGGCCAATCCACCCTAACCAACACATCACTGAACACTAAGGGGTAATTTAGCATGGCCAATCCACCCTAACCTACACATTCATGAACACCATGGGGCAATTCAGCATGGCCAATCCACCCTAACCGACACATCCCTGAACACTTGGGGCAATTTAGCATGGTCGATCCACCCTAACCTGCACATCCCTGAACACTATGGGCAATTCAGCATGGCCAATCCACCCTAACCCACACATCCCTGAACACAATGGGGTAATTTAGCATGGCCAATCCACCCTAACCAACACATCCCTGAACACTATGGGGCAATTTCCCACGGCCAATCCACCCTAACCTACACATCCCTGGACACTATGGCAATTTAGCTCGGCCAATCCACCCAAACCTTTACATCCCTGAACACTATGGGGTAATTTAGCACGGCCAATCCACCTTAACCTACACATCCCTGAACATTATGGGGTAATTTAGCACAACCAATCCACCCTAACCTACACATCCCTGAACACTATGGGGAAATTTAGCACTGCCAATCCACCCTAACCTACACATCCCTGAACACTATGGGGTAATTTAGCACGGCCAATCCAACCTAACCCACACATCACTGAACACTATGGGGCAATTCAGCATGGCCAATCCACCCTAACCCACACATCCCTGAACACAATGGGGTAATTTAGCATGGCCAATCCACCCTAACCTACACATTCATGAACACCATGGGGTAATTTGGCATTGCCAATCCACCCTAACCTACACATCCCTGAACACTATGGGGTAAGTTAGCATGGCCAATCCACCCTAACCTACACATCCCTGAACACTATGGGGCAATTCAGCATGGCCAATCCACCCTAACCCACACATCCCTGAACACAATGGGGTAATTTAGCATGGCCAATCCACCCTAACCGACACATCCCTGAACACTATGGCCAATTTAGCATGGCCAATTCACCCTAACCTACACATCCCTGAACACTATGGGGCAATTTAGCACGGCCAATCCACCCTAACCTGCACATCCCTGAACACAGTGGGGTAATTTAGCACGGCCAATCCACCCTAACCTACACATCCCTGAACACTATGGGGTAATTTAGCACTGCCAATCCACCATAACCCACACATCACTGAACACTAAGGGGTAATTTAGCACTGCCAATCCACCATAACCCACACATCACTGAACACTATGGGGTAATTTAGCACGGCCAATCCACCATAACCCACACATCCCTGAACACTATGGCAATTTAGCATGGCCAATCCACCCTAACCTACACATCCCTGGACACTATGGGGCAATTTAGCATGGCCAATCCTCCCTAACCTACACATCCCTGAACACTATGAGGTAATTTAGCATGGCCAATCCACCATAACCCACACATCCCTGAACACTATGGCAATTTAGCATGGTCGATCCACCCTAACCTACACATCCCTGAACACTATGGGCAATTCAGCATGGCCAATCCACCCTAACCCACACATCCCTGAACACAATGGGGTAATTTAGCATGGCCAATCCACCCTAACCTACACATCCCTGAACACTATGGGGCAATCTAGCATGGCCAATCCACCCTAACCTACACATCCCTGAACACTATGGGGTAATTTAACACAGCCAATCCACCCTAAACCACACATCCCTGAACACAATGGGGTAATTTAGCATGGCCAATCCACCCTAACCTACACATCCCTGAACACTATGGGGCAATTTAGCATTGCCAGTCCACCCTAACCTACACATCCCTGAACACTATGGGTAATTTAGCATGGTCAATCCACCCTAACCTACACATCCCTGAACACTATGGAGCAATTTAGCATTGCCAGTCCACCCTAACCTACACATCCCTGAACACTATGGGGTAATTTAGCATGGCCAATCCACCCTAACCTACACATCCCTGAACACTATGGGGCAATTTAGCATTGCCAGTCCACCATAACCCACACAGCACTGAACACTAAGGGGTAATTTAGCACTGCCAATCCACCATAACCCACACATCACTGAACACTATGGGGTAATTTAGCACGGCCAATCCACCATAACCCACACATCCCTGAACACTATGGCAATTTAGCATGGCCAATCCACCCTAACCTACACATCCCTGGACACTATGGGGCAATTTAGCATGGCCAATCCTCCCTAACCTACACATCCCTGAACACTATGAGGTAATTTAGCATGGCCAATCCACCCTAACCCACACATCCCTGAACACTATGGTGCAATTTAGCACTGCCAATCCACCATAACCCACACATCCCTGAACACTATGGCAATTTAGCATGGCCAATCCACCCTTACCCACACATCCCTGAACACTATGGGATAATTTAGCACTGCCAATCTACCCATACCTACACATCCCTGAACACTATGTGGTAATTTAGCACTGCCAATCCACCATAACCCACACATCACTGAACACTAAGGGGTAATTTAGCACTGCCAATCCACCATAACCCACACATCACTGAACACTATGGGGTAATTTAGCACGGCCAATCCACCATAACCCACACATCCCTGAACACTATGGCAATTTAGCATGGCCAATCCAGCCTAACCTACACATCCCTGAACGCTATGGGCAATTTAGCATGGTCGATCCACCCTAACCTACACATCCCTGAACACTATGGGCAATTCAGCATGGCCAATCCACCCTAACCCACACATCCCTGAACACAATGGGGTAATTTAGCATGGCCAATCCACCCTAACCTACACATCCCTGAACACTATGGGGCAATTTAGCATGGCCAATCCACCCTAACCTACACATCCCTGAACACTATGGGGTAATTTAACACAGCCAATCCACCCTAACCCACACATCCCTGAACACAATGGGGTAATTTAGCATGGCCAATCCACCTTAACCTACACATCCCTGAACACTATGGGGCAATTTAGCATTGCCAGTCCACCCTCACCTACACATCCCTGAACACTATGGGTAATTTAGCATGGTCAATCCACCCTCACCTACACATCCCTGAACACTATGGAGCAATTTAGCATTGCCAATCCACCCAAACCTTTACATCCCTGAACACTATGGGGTAATTTAGCACGGCCAATCCACCTTAACCTACACATCCCTGAACATTATGGGGTAATTTAGCACAACCAATCCACCCTAACCTACACATCCCTGAACACTATGGGGAAATTTAGCACTGCCAATCCACCCTAACCTACACATCCCTGAACACTATGGGGTAATTTAGCACGGCCAATCCACCCTAACCCACACATCACTGAACACTAAGGGGTAATTTAGCATGGCCAATCCACCCTAACCTACACATTCATGAACACCATGGGGTAATTTGGCATTGCCAATCCACCCTAACCTACACATCCCTGAACACTATGGGGTAAGTTAGCATGGCCAATCCACCCTAACCTACACATCCCTGAACACAATGGGGTAATTTAGCATGGCCAATCCACCCTAACCGACACATCCCTGAACACTATGGCCAATTTAGCATGGCCAATTCACCCTAACCTACACATCCCTGAACACTATGGGGCAATTTAGCACGGCCAATCCACCCTAACCTGCACATCCCTGAACACAGTGGGGTAATTTAGCACGGCCAATCCACCCTAACCTACACATCCCTGAACACTATGGGGTAATTTAGCACTGCCAATCCACCATAACCCACACATCACTGAACACTAAGGGGTAATTTAGCACTGCCAATCCACCATAACCCACACATCACTGAACACTATGGGGTAATTTAGCACGGCCAATCCACCATAACCCACACATCCCTGAACACTATGGCAATTTAGCATGGCCAATCCACCCTAACCTACACATCCCTGGACACTATGGGGTAATTTAGCATGGCCAATCTACCCATACCTACACATCCCTGAACACTATGTGGTAATTTAGCACTGCCAATCCACCATAACCCACACATCACTGAACACTAAGGGGTAATTTAGCACTGCCAATCCACCATAACCCACACATCACTGAACACTATGGGGTAATTTAGCACGGCCAATCCACCATAACCCACACATCCCTGAACACTATGGCAATTTAGCATTGCCAGTCCACCCTCACCTACACATCCCTGAACACTATGGGTAATTTAGCATGGTCAATCCACCCTCACCTACACATCCCTGAACACTATGGAGCAATTTAGCATTGCCAGTCCACCCTAACCTACACATCCCTGAACACTATGGGGTAATTTAGCATGGCCAATCCACCCTAACCTACACATCCCTGAACACTATGGGGCAATTTAGCATTGCCAGTCCATCCTAACCTACACATCCCTGAACACTATGGGGTAAATTAGCATGGGGAGAAAGTGAGGTCTGCAGATGCTGGAGATCAGAGCTGAAAATGTGTTGCTGGAAAAGCGCAGCAGTTCAGGCAGCATCCAAGGAACAGGAGAATCGACGTTTCGGGCATAATCCCTTCTTCCATCCTAACCTACACATCCCTGAACACTATGGGGTAATTTAGCATGGCCAATCCATCCTAACCTAGGCAGCGGATGTCGGTTTGTGCGCTGGGCTGGAAGGTTCATTTTCGGACATTTTGTCACCATGCTCAGTGGTTAGCACGGCTGCGTCCCAGCACCAGAGTCCCGGGTTCGATTCCAGCCTCGGTTGACTGTCTGTGTGGAGCTTGCAAGTTCTCCCCGTGTCTGCGATGGTTTCCTCTGGTTTCCTCCCACAGTCCAAAGATGTGCAGGTCAGGTGAAATGGCTGTGCTAAATTGCCCATAGTGTTAAGGGCATTAGTCAGAGGGAAATGCGTCTGGGTGGGGTTTTCTTCAGAGGGTTGGTGTGGGCTTGATGGGCCGGAGGGCCTGTTTCCACACTGTAGGGGAATCTAATCTTCAGTGAGCCTCTGGATGAAGCACTGGGGGTGTAGCCTGCTTTCTATTGATATGTTTGGGTTTCCTTGGGTTGGCGATGCTATTTCCTGTGGTGATGTCATCTCCTATGGTGATGTCGTTTCCTGTTCTTTCTCTCAGGGGGTGGTAAATGGGATCCAAAAACCCAAACATATCAATAGAAAGGGGTTTACACCCCCAGTGCATCGTCCAGAGACTCACTGAAGATGTTACCTAGTACGGTGACGAAATGTCTGAAAATGAACCTTCCAGGTCATTGAGCAAACCTCCATCCAGAACCTCAACCTGAGCTACAAATCTTCTCAAAACCTCGATATACAGGCAGTCTCAGACCTCATTGCTGCGCGGGTAAAGACTCATAATCCTCTGAGAGAACAAATTCCTCCTCATCTCAATCTTACATTGACAGTCCTTTATTCTGAGTCCACGTCCTCTAGTTCGAGACATAAAATAAGCAGATGCTGGCAATCAGGACCAAAAACAGAAAATGCTGGAAAAAGCTGCGGGTCTGACAGCAGCTGAACCAGTTCTGAGGAAGGGTCACTGCACCCGAAACCTTAATTCTTGTTTCTCTCCATAGATACTGCCAGACCTGCTGAGTTGTTCCAGCAATTTCTGTTTTTGCTTCCCCTGGTCCCAGACTCTGTCACGAGGTGAAACACCTTCGCAATCCTGTCATGCCCCTTAAGAATCCTACGTTTCAACAAGATCATCTTACAATCTTCAAAACTCCAGTGAGCAGAGTCCAAGCCTGTTTAATCACAGTCCCTTCAGACCAGGGATCAGCTGAATGAACTGTCTCCAACGCTAATGTATATCTCCTTCAGTAAGCCTTCCAGATGTGCAATTCTAGCCTCCTTCCTATTGGAAAGAGGTCGTGAAACTTGAAAGGGGTCAGAGAAAATTCACAAGGATGTTGCCAGGATTGGAGGGTTTGAGCTGCAGGGAGAGGCGGAACAGGCTGGGGCTGTTTTCCCTGGAGCGTCAGAGGCTGAGGGGTGACCTTATAGAGGTTTACAAAATTATGAGGGGCATGGATAGGGTAAATAGACAAAGTCTTTTCCCTGGGGTGGAGGAGTCCAGAACTAGAGGGTTTAGAGTGAGAGGGGAATGATGTAAAAGGGACCTAAGGGGCAACTTTTTCACACAGAGGGTGGTATGTGTATGGAATGAGCTGCCAGAGGAAGTGGTGGAGGCTGGTACAATTTAAAAGGCATTTGGATGCATATATGAATAGGAAGGGTTTGGAGGGATATGGGCCGGGTGCTGGCAGGTGGGACTAGGTTGGGTTGGGATATCTGGTCGGCATGGACGGGTTGGACCGAAGGGTCTGTTTCCATGCTGTACATCTCTCTGACTCTATGTGGTCTTGTATACTTATTGCAAGACTTCCCTGCTCTTAAACCCCAACCCCTTTGAAATAAGGGCCAACATTCCCTTCGGCTTTCGGATTACCTGTTGGCCGCTGTGTGCTGGCTTTCTGTGTTCCCTGCAGCAATCCCGGAAGCCAGCCTTCCATCCATTTACACGTCTCGATGCCGCGGAATGGCTGCCAACATCATGAAAGAGCATCCCACCCCAGTAACACTCTCCTCCAACCTGTTCCTCCATGCAGACGCCTGAACACACATACCATCAGGTTGAGGTACAGCTTCTTCCTTGCTGTTATTAGGCTAATGAATGGACTCTCCAACTTCAAGTAATGCCCATCTTGTTAATATGATCTTGTCTAGTGCACAGTATAACCCTTATGCCTTACCCTTTCTTTGTTCAGTCTATGACCTGTATATCATTGCTTACTATGATCAGCTTGTACTGCTCTCTAACAAAGGTTTGCACTGTACTCAGGTACATGTGACTGTAAATCAAATCAGAAATTTGATTTGGGCTTATGCCCGAAGAAGGGCTTATGCCCGAAACGTCGATTCTCCTGTTCCCTGGATGCTGCCTGACCTGCTGCGCTGTTCCAGCAACACATTTTCAGCTCTGATCTCCAGCATCTGCAGACCTCACTTTCTCCTGTAAATCAAATCAATCAATCAAATACCCCAAAATCACTCTGTGTTGTGCGACAATGCTGCCCCTTTAACAAAATTATGCTGTCCTTGTTTATTTTCCAAGAGGGGTTATAAAAGTAAAGGTGCCGATATGTCTGGAGGTGGCTACTATATATCACTGAAGTCAACAATCAGAGGAGGTGTTTTTAAACAGTTGTATAATGAAAGGGGATTCACCAATTCTCCCAGTTCAGCTTTTATCTAGTTTGGTTTGACTTCAGCAAGTAATCAGAAAACTGTTGGGAGCAGAGAGGTCGTTACTGTGAAAAAGGTTCCCTGCTTCACCAGATGCTTCTTGCCTGACTCTTTTCTCTGAAATCTCTCCTGCCTGTAAGAACCTGTGTTTGAATTCACCTTTCGCCAAGGGGTGTGTTTATGACATGTTGCGGGGATTGGAACAGCTTCGTTAGGTTGTGATAGAGTCGGTTGGGTTTTCAAATAAGTTGAGTTATTCTAAATTCTGTTTGCTTTTGTTGCTGCTTCATCCGTGGGGTTTGAATAAATTCTGTTTTGCTGACAGCTGAGTGGTTTGACCAGCTGCATCGCTCCTGGAACATCACAATGCACCTACCTTCAAAATAAGACAAAAAAAAATTAGGGTCTAGGCTACCTTTTTAGGATGGTCGAAACAGCGTTTTAACATGTCATGGCATTAAAGTTGATCAGCAGAAACGGGATTCGAAGCTACGCCTCTGTCCAGACAGGGAATATGGATCGAGCGCCTTAGACCACATGGCCACACTGCCTTTTGAGGATGCTCTGAGGGGGTGTGTACCTTATCCATAACAGCAGGGACCAAGTGAAAAACTTTAACTCCTGTGTCTCTAATGATATTCAGATTTATTTCCATATCTCGTGGTGTCAAAGATCTGAGACCTTCCAGGATTGGGGACAAGCGTTTGCCAAGCTATAACTGTAGCCCGTGTCTTTCACAAAACCAAAGAATCCTTTGGCACAGAGGCCCAGACCTGGCAAACCATGAGGCGCGAGGCCTGTATCTGGAGCTCTGTGCCCACACACTCACATCGGTGGACTGATAAAAGGACCAAGAACAGCCCCTTCAGCAGATCCAAAAGGATCTGCCACCCTGCCGCACCCACAGCATGGCCACAGGGAACACAGGAAATCACGCTTGTCCAAACCACACCAGGAACACCCAGAATGCCTCAGCATTGACCACTCAGGCGGACACGGTCACTCGCAGACCAGGGAATACACTTCCCAAGACAAACTAACAATAAGCTTCCTGGACCCGATCAACACAGCTGTCCTAAAGACCTAAGGGCAGTCTCATACCCTAGTGATACCAAAGGACAGGTCAGACGGAGAGGCACCAGAATACCTCGCTCACAGGAGAGCCACAATGGAGACACCTTACTGTCAGGAAAAGGGACACTCCCACCTCCCTGGGAAGAGAGCTGGAATCTCCTGATTCCATTAGGAATTGATCAGTGCTGCCAGGATTCCTCACTTTATCGATATTCTTCTGATAACTGCTTTTATTATCAAATACATTGTATTTTCCCTGTTGTTAATTAACAGCATTTTACACGACACCAATAAAACCTCGCTTGATTTTCAGCTAGAGGAAGAGAGTTCCAGCTACCTGGGCAGACTGTCTGTGCTGTTTCAGCTTGGTCAGTTTCTCTTCCGCGATATCGCCGTGTTCATAAACGGTTTGTTAACTTCACTTTGAGCTGTGTTTTGTGATATCTGCTTTACTGGGCTAATTGCTCTGACACCAAGTCTGCATCAACGCACGATGCCTGTCTACGCTAACAACCTTTTGGTCCTAACGCGGTCCAACTCCCTCTACCCCTTGCCCATTTGTATATGGGGAGAAAGTGAGGACCACAGATGTTGGAGATCAGAGGCGAGAGGGTGTGGGGCTGGAAAAGCGCAGCAGGTCAGGCAGCATCCGAGGAGCAGGAGAATCGACGTTTCATCAGGAATTATGCCTGAAACGTGGATTTTCCTGCTCCTCAGATGCTGACTGACCTGCTGTGCTTTTCCAGCCCCACACTCTCGGCCCCCATTCATCAAGATGCCTCATAAATGTAGCTATCATGCCTGCCTCCATCACCTTCTCTGGCTATGTATTCCTGGCGTCTGCGTAAAAAGGACATGCCTTTCCCATCTCCTTTAAACGCACCCCCTTTTACCTCACACGCTCCCTCGTAATTGACACTTCCACACTCGGGAAAAGACTCCAGCGATCTACTCTCTGCACGCCTCTCATCACTTTGGAAACATTTTGTTCAGGTTGCATCAAGACAGAGAGAATGAAACAAAAGGCCAGTTAGCGGAACATCCATGTCTGGGAAAACACTGACTGAGGAGGTTACAGCTCGGTATTCACCAGACCCCCAACACAATCGGGCAGAGTCTACATGGTGTTGTGAAAGGATCACAGTGGATGCAGTGTGAAGGCATTTGATAAGGTGCCCCTACAAAAACAAAACGAGAGGCCGTGGATAACATATTAACGATGGTGGGGGATTGATTACCTCACAGGGTGCAGAGAAATAACGATAGGTCCGAATGTTAGATTTACTGATGTTCACGCAGGTAGATAGGAAAAGGAGTCTGCAAAGGGCTGAGTGAGTGGGCCAACGTTTGGCAGCTGAACCACAACGTGAAGCTGTCCATCTTAGCAGGAAGAGTAGAAAAGGAGCAGATTATTGAAGTGGGGAGGGATTGCAGAACTCGGAGTCACAAAGGGATCTGGTACATGGATCACAAAAAAAGTTAGTTAGGAGCAGCAACTGATTGGGAAGGAGAACGGAACGCTGGAAGGCGGATTGGATGATTTCGAAGTCAGGAGGTTTCACTGCGTTCATGTGGTGCACTAACAATCTTTTGGTCCTAACGCGGTCCAACTCCCTCTACCCCCTTGCCCATTTGTATACGGGGAGAAAGTGAGGACCACAGATGCTGGAGGTCAGAGGCACGTGTGAGGATGGGTGTCCTGGCTGTGTAGGGAGTGCAATGGAGGTTTACCGGACTGAACCCTGGGATGGCGGGACTGACGAGAGACTGGGATATTCACCGCAGTCGGGAAGAATGAGGGGAGGCCTCGCAGCAACCTGTCAAACTCGAACACAGACGGTGGCCAGCCTGTGAGCTTCTCGGCCAAAACACCTTCAAGAGGCAGACATCGTGCTGAGGGCCAAAGGCTTCAGAAAAACAACAGGGAGAAAATGGGACCGGGGTACTGAGCTGAATGATCAGCCACGATCAAATGGAACACAGCAGCTTCCATTAGGGTGGCACAGTGGTTAGCACTGCTGCCTCACAGCGCCAGAGAGCCGGGTCCAATCCCCGCCTCAGGCGACTGACTGTGTGGAGTTTGCACATTCTCCCCGTGTCTGTGTGGGTTTCCTTGAGGTGAATTGGCCATGCTAAACTGCCTGCAGTGTTAGGTGTAGGGGAATGGGTCTGGGTGGGTTGCGCTTTGACGGGTCGGTGTGGACTTGTTGGGCCGAAGGGCCTGTTTCCACACTGTAAGTAAGCTATTCCACAAAAACAAAACTCAGAGAAGGGTCGCTGGATGGATTCCGGAGATGAAGGGCATGGTTTTTTTTCCATTTAGATAGAGGCCGTGGGCTCGGCAGGTGTTAGGAGATGCAGCCTTACGGGGAAAGGTTGGACCGATTGGATCCTTATCGATTCGTGTTTAGAAGGACAAGAGTGGCTTTACGGAAATCTTGAAGATCCTGAGGGGATTGATCGGAGGTTTCACCTCGTGGCCGAGCCGAGAGTGAGAGGGAGGGAGGGATGGTGTGGGGAGGGGCTGAGTTAGGTATTAAAGTGCCTGCTCTGACTAGAATGCTGTGGGTCACAAACACTCCCACCTCCTGAATGACCTCTCCAAGTAATCCCGCCCTGACCCCTGACCCCTGCCAGATACTAATCTCGCCCACACCCGGCCCGGGTCACACCTGACTCCTCCCAATCACACCCTCTCGTGACCACAGCCTCATCCCCAGCTCAGGCCTCCATCCCCAACCCCAACCCCCCCATCCCCTTCCAGACCCCACACCCCCATCCCCTTCCTGATCCCACACCCCTATCCCCATCCTGACCCCACACCACTATTCCATTCCTGACCCCGACCACTATCCCCTTCCCGACCCCACCCCCCATCCCCTAGCCGACCCCGCACCCCCATCCCCTTCCCGACCCCGCACTCCCACCCCCTTCCCGACCCCGCACCCCCATCCCCTTCCTGACCCCACACCCCCACCCCCTTCCCGACCCCACACCCCCAGCCCCTTCCCGACCCCACACCCCCAGCCCCTTCCCGACCCCACACCCCCATCCTCTTCCTGACCCCACACCCCCAGCCCCTTCCTGACCCCGCACCCCCACCCCCTTCCCAACCCCGCACCCCCATCCCGACCCCGCACCCCCATCCCCTTCCTGACCCCACACCCCCATCCCCTTTCTGACCCCACACCCCCGTCCCCTTACTGACGCCACCCCCCTGTCCCCTTCCTGACCCCACCACCCTCCTTCCCCTTCCCGACCCCACCCTCCCACCCCCTTCCCGACCCCATGCCCCCATCCTCTTCCTGACCCCACCCTTCCATCCGCTTCCTGACCCCACACCTCCATCCCCTTACTGACCCCACCCCCCCTTCCCCTTCCTGACCCCACACCTCTATCCCCTTCCTGACCCCACACCCCCATCCCCTTCCTGCCCCCACACCACCGTCCCCTTCCCAATCCCACCCCCATCCCCTTCCTGACCCCACACCCCCATCCCCTTCCACACCCCACACCCCCATCTCCTTCCTGACCCCAAACCCCCATCTCCTTCCTGACCCCATCCCCTTCCTGAACCCTCGACCCCAGCCCCATCACCCCTCTAGCGATTCTGCCCCTCATTACCCTGCCCCTCCTGACCCCCTTCTCTTCTCTGCCTCCTTCCAAAGTCCCACCCATTCTTTCTTTGCCCCTTCACTCCCCCCCACCCCATTCCAGTCCCTTCCCTTCTTTCCCCTTCCCCCCCTTCAGCTCCCTACCCCTCCTCCTCCTACCCTTGCCCTTCCCTTTGGAACCTCCTGCCTGCACAGTTGGGGAGGGGGTGAAATCTCTTCCCCCCCAAAGAGCTCTCCGCCTGACCACAACTGACGGGGGTCAGTCGGTCGGAGGAGACATCAGCTTCCTGTTCCCAGTCCAAGACAGGAAATTGCCAGGAATGGCTGCTGTCAACCATTAGACCATTCTCAGTGGTGGGGTGGACGTCGCTAGGGCAAGTAAATTGGGCGGGTGGGAAAGACCACTGAGGGTTTTGACCAACACCCAGGAACCATCCAATCAGACTGGCCCCAAAGAAAGAGTGAGGCTTGACTGGGTCAGGTAGCCGATGGCAGGGGAGGTCAGGAGGAAGTGACCCCTCTGGGAATTGAGCCAGTCAGACAGAGAGATAGCCAACAAGTCTTCAGGTTCTGAGGAGAAATGTTTTCACTCAGAGAGTGTGGGGGGGGGGTGTCTGGAAGGCGCTGTGTAGGGGCGCGGCTCTGCACTGCGGAGATCCCTTGGGTGGGTGGGGGGGGACCTCACAACCTCTTCAACATTCTTCGGGGGAGCATTTGAGGCATGGGCCCAGCGCAGGGAAGAGGGTTCGGTGTAGATGGGCTGGCACACGACCCTCTGAACTCGGTGGACTCAACCTTCCCGGGCGAGGACAATGACGGCAGGTGCTGGGAAGCCAGAGTCTGGATTGGGGCGGTGCTGGAAAAGCACAGCTGCTCGGATGCTGCCTGAACTGCTCGGCCTTACTGGGGCCAACCCGCCTGGATCGAGTTGCCACACGTTGATGGATTGGTGAGATGGTTTCCCCCACCCCCAACAAAAAAACACACCATCTCCCCTTCTGTGGGGGAGGGGAGCGGGCGGACCTTACCGTTCTCGACGGGGACGTAGATGTTGAGGTAGAGGCAGTCCTCGCTCTGCTCCTGAATGTAGGTGGTCACATCGTCCAGGTTGGAGAGGAACCAGACAGGCAGCATCACCTCGGGCAGCATGCCGTGGATGTTCTGCGGGCAGACCGGGGCGAACTGGGTGGCGTTGCGGACGTCGGACCAGGAGGCGGGTGCTTCAGGGGGCTGGAAACGGCGGCCGCCCACCGGTGGGGTGGCAAAGGGCACGCCCAGGTACTGCACCACCGGACCCAGGATCTCGTTGTTGAGCTCCTTCCTGATGCCGCGGAGCTTGCCATAGTTGGTGGTGACCACCGGGTACATCTCGTCCTGCTTCTGACAGGACAGCAGCGCGAAGCAGGCCAAGGCCTCCAGCGCCCACAGCAGCACGCCCAGGTCGGAAGTGCGGCTCCTCAGGAGGGGCTCAGTGCCCCCCAGGAACAGGGCCACACGCATCTCCCTCGTCGATCTCACACCTCCCCCCTTCCCCCCCACCCCCCGGGACGCTAGGGGGGTGGTGACGTGCTGAGCCCCAGTTGAGAGTCCTCCTCCGCGCTTCCCCCCCACTGCCTCAGTCGCTGCGCCGGGCGGTCTCTGTCGCTGTCCTCTGCTGGCGGTCCATTCAGCGGGGGGGAAGGGTGCCTTCCCCTCCCTCCCCCCCCCCCACCACCACCCCTCCCCCCCCCCCCTGCTGACCCTCCGGGCTCTCGACGCTGCGGCGACCCCGGTGCAGAGGTCAACGCCGGCCTTCTGTCATAGCAGAGCCCGTCCGCTCCTCGACCCTGAGGCTATCGGAGCCTGCAACGAGAGAGAGAGAGAGAGAGAGGAACGGTCAGGAACATGCACTGAACAGCGGGCACACGGCCCAGAGGCGAGACGTCACATCCAAACCAACCACACATTGCCCCCCAGCAAGCTCCTCTCCCCAAACTCCTTCCAGCTCCAAACACAACCACAGCTCCACCATTGCTGTCCCCCTTTCTGATCGGTCCCCGTGCTCTCTGCACTGATCGCACCGAGTCTGTTTGCTGTGTGCGTGAGTGACTCATAGCCATACACATCCACAGGGAGACAGCTGACAAATACAGGCACGCACAGACACACACACACAGACACACACACACACACACAGACACACACACACACAGACACACACTCACAGACACACACTCACAGACACACACTCACAGACAGAGACACACACACAGACACACTCTCACAGACAGAGACACACACACACAAACACAGAGACACACACACAGACACATAGATACACAGATACACACATACAGACACACACAGACACACACTCTCACACACAGAGACACACACACTCACACACAGACACACACACTCACACAGACACACACTCGCACCCTCACACACACACATACACACATACACAGACAGACACACACTCTCACACACAGACACACACACACTCACACACACAGACACATACACACACTCTCACACAGACACATACACAGACACACACACACAGACACACACACTCACATACAGACGCACACTCACACCCACACAGACACACACAAACAGACACACACACTCACATACAGACGCACACTCACACCCTCACACACACACACACATACACAGACACACACACACACATACACACACTCTTACACACACACATACACACACTCACACACAGACACACACACTCACACACACACAGACACATACACACACTCTCACACACACAGAGACACACACACACTCTCACACACACAGAGACACACACACGCTCTCACACACACAGAGTCCCACACACACACACACACACAGTCCCACACACTCACACACAGTCCCACACACTCACACACACAGACACAGACACAGACACACACTCACTCCCTCACACACACACATACATAGACACACTCACACACAGACATACACACACTCACACACAGACACATACACACACACACTCACACACACACAGTCACACGCTCACACACACATCACACACACACATAGACACACACACAGACACACACACAGGCACACACACAGGCACACACACAGGCACACACACACACAGGCACACACACACATCACACACATACGTCACACACAGACACACACACTCACACCCTCACACACACACAGGCACACACACACACCCTCACACACACACACAGACACACAGACACACACACACACACACACACTCGGTGTGATGGGGATGCAGAAATACTTCAGCGTGTTCTGGACAGGCCTGAGTGAGTGGGCCAGTGCATGGCAGCTGCCCAACCATGTGGATAGATGTGAGGTTATCCACTTTGTTAGCACAAACAGGAAGGCGAGTTATTATCTGAACAGTGAGACGGTGGGACAGGGGTGGGAGGGAGAACCAATGAGACGTAGGTGTCCTTATACAGCCAGAGGCACAGTGGCTCAAGAGTTATCACTGCTACCTCACAGTGTCAGAGTTCGATCCCAGCCTCGGGCAACTGTCTGTGTGCAGTTTGCACCATCCTCCCCCCGGCCTGCACCGGGTTTCTCCCACACTCGAAAGATAGGCAGGTTCAGGTGGATTGGCCACGGTTTAATAGTCCAGGGATGTGCAGGTCAGGGTGGGTTAGTCGTGGGAAATGCAGGGTTACAGGGATAGGAAAATGGTGGGGGTGGGTCTGGATGTGATGCTCTTTGGAGGGCAGCTGTGGACTGGATGGGCCGAATGGCCTGCCTCCACACTGTTGGGATTGTATGATTCTTGGAAGAGCAGGCAGTGGAGAAGGCAAACGCTACGTTAGCCGGAACATTCAAACTCAGGAGCGGGGAAAGCCTTACTGCAATGGTACCTGGGCCTTGGTGAGAGGTCACCCCAAGTAGTGTGTGCAGTTTTGGTCTCCTTATCCGAGAAAGGGATATCCTGGCTGTGCAGGGAACACAATGAAGGCTTACCAGACTAAATCCTGGGATGGCAGGACTGACAATACAAGGAGAGAGACTGGATCAGTTCGGACTATATTCACTGGAGCTGGGACAAATGAAGGGAGATCTCAGAGCAACCTGGATCATTCTAACAGGACGAGACCAAGCAAAACGCAGGGGCGGATATTCCAGACGACCAGGGAATCCAGAACCTGAGGGCACCAGTTTAAGGATAAGGTTTGACCATTCAGGTCTGAGTCATAACCATTGAGCTGTAGAGCGCAGAAACAGACCATTCCATACCGACCAGATATCCCAACCCAATCTAGTCCCACCTGCCAGCACCCGGCCCATATCCCTCCAAATCCTTCCTATTCATATACCCATCCAGATGCCTCTTAAATGTTGCAATTGTACCAGCCTCCACCACTTCCTCTGGCAGCTCATTCCATACACGTACCACCCTCTGTGTGAAAAAGTTGCCCCTTAGGTCCCTTTTATATCTTTTCCCTCTCACCCTAAACCTATACTCATTAGATAAGATTGTCTGCAGTGTGGAAACAGGCCATTCAGCCCAACAAGTCCACACTGACCCTCCAAAGAGCAACCCACCCAGACCCATTTCCCTCTGACTAATGCACCTAACACTATGGGGCAATTTAGCACGGCCAATCCACCCTGACCTGCACATCTTTTGGACTGTGGGAGGAAACCGGAGCACCCGGAGGAAACCCACGCAGACACAGGGAGAATGTGCAAACTCCACACAGTCGCTTGAGGCTGGAATCGAACCCTGGTCCTTGGCTTTGTGTGAGGCAGCAGTGCTAACCACTGAGCCACCGTGCCAACCATTAAGTTTTGGCCTTTAGTTTTGGATTTCCTTACTCCGACCATGCTCCTCATGAACCCCTCAGCCTCTGACGCTCCAGGGAAAATAGCCCGGGCCCACTCAGCCTCCAACCCCGGCAACATGTTTGTAAATCTTTTCTGTACCCTGTCAAGTTTAACAATATCTTTCCTACAGCAGGGAAATCAGAATTGAATGGTATTCCAAGTCCTGGGCCTAACCAATGTCTTGTATGGACAAAACATGACCTCCCAAAGCCTATACTCAATACTCTGACCAATAAAGGAAAGCATACCAAACGCCTTCTTCACTATCCTATCTACCTGCGACTCCACTTTCAAGGAGCTATGAACCTGCACTCCAAGGTCTCTTTGTTCAGCAACACTCCCTGGGGCCTTACCATTACGTGTATAAGTCCTGCTAAGATTTGCCTTTCCAAAATGCCTTTTATCGAAATTAAACTCCATCTGCCGGCTAAAATGAGGATAAATGCCTTCACTCTCTCGTGGTTAGCGTGTGGAATTCTCTGGCAAGGGAAGCGATTCAAGGCAAACTTTGACTATTTACAAGAAGGATTTAGATATCGCTCTCGGGGCGAAGGGATCAAAGGTCAGGAGGAGCACCTGGGGACGGCCGACTGAGTTGGATGATCAGTCACGGATCGTTCCAGCGCAGTGCAGGCCCTTCGGCCCTCGATGTTGTGCCATCCTGTGAAATTAATCTGATGCCCATCTAACCTACACCAATCCATTATTATCCATATGTCTATCCAATGCCCATTTAATTGCCCTTAAAGTTGGCGAGTCTACTACTGTTGCAGGTAGGGCATTCCACACCCCTACTACTCTCTGAGTAAAGAATCTACCTCCGACATCTGTCCTATATCTATCACACCTCAATTTAAAGCTATGTCCCCTCGTGCTAGCCATCACCATCCAGGGAAAAAGGCTCTCCCTGTCCACCCTATCTAACCCTCTGATTATCTTATATGTCTCTATTAAGTCACCTCTCAACCTTCTTCTCTCTAACGAAAACAGACTCAAGTCCCTCAGCCTTTCCTCAGAAGACCTTCCCTCCGAACCAGACGACATCCTGGTAAATCTCCTCTGAACCCTTTCTAAAGCTTGCACATCCTTCTTATAATACAGTGACCAGAACTGTATACAATACTCCAAGTGCGGCCGCACCAGAGTTTTGTACAGTTGCAGCATGACCTCATGGCTCCGAAACTCAATCCCTCTACCAATAAAAGCGAACACACCGTACGCCTTCTTAACAACCCTATCAACCTGGGTGGCAACTTTCAGGGATTTCTGTACCTGCACACCGAGATCTCCCTGCTCATCCACACTACCAAGAGTCTTACCAATAGCCCAGTACTCTGCATTAACATTATCTCTTCCAAAGTGAATCAGCTCACACTTTTCCGCATGAAACTCCATTTGCCACCTCTCAGCCCAGCTCTGCAGCTTATCTATGTCCCTCTGTAACCTGCAACATCCTTCAGCACTATCCACAGCTCTGCCTACCTTCGTGTCATCCGCAAATTTACTAACCCGTCCTCTATGGCCAACTCAGATCATGATTGGACTGAATCGAGTGAACAGACTTCAAAGGCTGAATCTCCTTCTCCTGGAGCTATTCTTTAATGATCGCAAAAGAGTTTGATCATTCCATCTCAAAGAGCAGGAGGCTGACCCTCAGAGGCAGTGGAGACAGTGTGATTTGTGATTGTCTCAAACACTGACCCTGATGGGAACCGCAGAGCCACTGGCAATAGCCTCCACAGCTGGTCCTGGGGATGGAGGAAGTTCCCTCCTGTCTATCTGACCGGACCTCCAAGGTCCTACTCACAGAGCCAACGTCCCTGTGTCTGCCACGACCAGAGCAAATGCCAGGCCGGGGCAGCTCCAGACTGACAGCATACAAAGAGTCGCAAAGCACAGTAGAGCAGGGGAACAGGCCATTCGGCCCACCAAGTCAACCTGAACCAAAAGCCTCCTGCCTCTACACAGTACATATGCCTCTCTTCCCTGACTGTTCAAAATACCTTTGAAATGCCGCAGTTGTATCCCCCCTCCATCACCCTCCCTGACAACGCATTCCAGGTGCTTACTAACCTGCATAAAAAACTTGCCTCTTACATCTCCTTCAAACCTAAACCCTATGGGGAATCTTGGGCTAGGCCCAGCATTTATTGCCAATCCCAAATTACCCAGAAGGCAGTGCAGAGTAAACCATGTTGCTGGGGGTCTGGAGTCACAGGTAGGCCAGACCAGGTAAGGATGGCAGTTTCCTTCCCTGAAGGTCATTAGTGAACAATCGACAATGGATTCATGGACACCATTCAACTCTTAATTCCTGACATTTATTGAATTTAAATCCAATCCTCTGCCATGAGGGGATTCAAATCTGATCCCCAGAATATTAGCTGGGTCTCTGTGATGCTACCAGGTGGCTCACGGCTACCCACATGGGGGACAATTACCTCCCCACTCCAAGGCCAGAGTTTTTTACGGATTGCTTTACCATTTATGCAAACTTATTTATTCAGTGACATTGCTACACTTAATGGTAAGGTCCTAGGGAGTGTTGCTGAACAAAGAGACCTTGGAGTGCAGCTTCAGAAAGTGGAGTCGCAGGTAGATAGGATAGTGAAGAAGGCGTTTGGTATGCTTTCCTTTATTGGTCAGAGTATTGAGTACAGGAGTTGGGAGGTCATGTTGCGGCTGTACAGGACATTGGTTAGGCCACTGTTTGAATATTGTGTGCAATTCTGGTTTCCTTCCTATCGGAAAGATGTTGTGAAACTTGAAAAAGTTCAGAAAAGATTTACAAAGATGTTGCCAGGGTTGGAGGATTTGAGCAATAGGGAGAGGCTGAACAGGCTGGGGCTGTTTTCCCTGGAGCGTCGGAGGCTGAGGGGTGACCTTATAGAGGTTTATAAAATCATGAGGGGCATGGATAGGGTAAATAGGCAAAGTCTTTTACCTGAGTTGGGGAGTCCAGAACTAGAGGGCATAGGTTTAGGGTGAGAGGGGAAAGATATAAAAGAGACCTACGGGGCAACGTTTTCACGCAGAGGGTGGTACGTGTATGGAGTGAGCTGCCAGAGGATGTGGTGGAGGCTGGTACAATTGGAACATTTAAGAGGCATTTGGATGGATATATGAATAGGAAGGGTTTGGAGGGATATGGGCTGGGTGCTGGCTGGTGGGACTAGATTGGGTTGGGATATCTGGTCGGCATGGACGGGTTGGACCGAAGGGTCAGTTTCCATGCTGTACATCTCTATGACTGTATAATGCCACTGACAAACAGCAAGGTCCATCAAAATAGACAGAAGAGAGAGTGAATGGCAGAGAGAGATAAGAAAGGGGAAGAAACAGCAAACCACAGACAGACAGACAGAGCTGGATATGGAAACAGTGAGGCAGGCAAAGATGGATATGGGCATCCAAACAGGGGGAAGGGTGGGGTGTATACGCTCAGAGCAGAGTGAGGCATACAGACAGAGGAGGGGGTGGTGGGTACAGACAGAGGGAGGGGGTGGTGGGTACAGACAGAGGGAGGGGGTGGTGGGTACAGACAGAGGGAGGGAGTGGTGGGTACAGACAGAGGGAGGGAGTGGTGGGTACAGACAGAGGGAGGGGGTGGTGGGTACAGACAGAGGGAGGGGGTGGTGGATACAGACAGAGGGAGGGGGTGGTGGGTACAGACAGAGGGAGGGAGTGGTGGATACAGACAATGAGGGGGTGGTGGGCACAGACAGAGGAGGGAGTGGTGGGTACAGACAGAGGAGGGAGTGGTGGGTACAGACAGAGGAGGGAGTGGTGGGTACAGACAGAGGGAGGGGGTGGTGGGTACTGACAGAGGAGGGGATGGTGGATACAGACAGAGGAGGGAGTGGTGGATACAGATTGAAGAGGGAGCAGTGGATACAGACGGGTGGATACAGACAGAGGAGGGAGTGGTGGGTACAGACAGAGGAGGGAGTGGTGGGTACAGACAGAGGAGGGAGTGGTGGGTACAGACAGAGGGAGAGGGTGGTGGATACAGACAGAGGGAGGGGGTGGTGGATACAGACAGAGGGAGGGGGTGATGGATACAGACAGAGGAGGGGATGGTGGATACAGACAGAGGGAGGGGGTGGTGGGTACAGACAGAGGGAGGGAGTGATGGATACAGACAGAGGAGGGGGTGGTGGGTACAGACAGAGGAGGGAGTGGTGGGTACAGACAGAGGAGGGAGTGGTGGGTACAGACAGAGGGAGGGGGTGGTGGATACAGACAGAGGAGGGAGTGGTGGGTACAGACAGAGGGAGGGGGTGGTGGATACAGACAGAGGAGGGAGTGGTGGATACAGACAGAGGGAGGGCGTGATGGATACAGACAGAGGAGGGGATGGTGGATACAGACAGAGGGAGGGGGTGGTGGGTACAGACAGAGGGAGGGAGTGGTGGATACAGACACAGGGACGGGTTGTGGATACAGACGGGGGAGGGGGTGGTGCATACAGACAGAGGGAGGAAGTGGTGGGTACTGACAGAGGGAGGGGATGGTGGATACAGACAGAGGAAGGGGTGGTGGATACAGACAGAGGATGGGGTGGTAGGTACAGACAGAGGGAGGGGGTGGTGGATACAGACAGAGGAGGGGGTGGTGGATACAGACAGAGGAGGGGGTGGTGGATACAGACAGAGGAGGGAGTCGTGGATACAGACAGAGTGTGGGGGTGGTGGATACAGAGAGAGGGAGGGGGTGGTGGATACAGACAGAGGAGGGGGTGGTGGATACAGACAGAGGAGGGGGTGTGGATACAGACAGAGGGAGGGGGTGGTGGATACAGACAGAGGATGGGGTGGTAGGTACAGACAGAAGGAGGGGGTGGTGGATACAGACAGAGGAGGGGGTGGTGGATACAGACAGAGGAGGGAGTGGGGGGTACAGACAGAGGAGGGAGTGGTGGATACAGACAGAGTGAGGGGGTGGTGGATACAGACAGAGGGAGGGAGTGGTGGATACAGACAGAGGAGGGGGTGATGGGTACAGACAGAGTGAGGGGGTGGTGGATACAGACAGAGGGTGGGGGTGGTGGATACAGACAGAGGATGGGGTGGTAGGTACAGACAGAGGGAGGGGGTGGTGGATACACACAGAGGAGGGGGTGGTGGATACAGACAGAGGAGGGGGTGGTGGGTGCAGACAGAGGAGGGAGTGGTGGATCCAGACAGAGGAGGGAGTGGTGGATCCAGACAGAGGGAGGGGGTGGTGGATACAGACAGAGGGAGGGGGTGGTGGATACAGACAGAGGGAGGGGATGGTGGATACAGTCAGAAGAGGGGGTGGTGAATACAGACAGAGGGAGGGGGTTTTGGATACAGACAGAGGAGGTGGTGGTGAATACATACAGAGTGTGGGGGTGGTGGATACAGACAGAGGGAGGGAGTGGTGGATATAGACAGAGGAGGGGGTGGTGGATACAGACAGAGGGAGGTGGTGGTGGATACAGTCAGAAGAGGGGGTGGTGAATACAGACAGAGGGAGGGGGTTTTGGATACAGACCAGAAGAGGGGGTGGTGAATACAGACAGAGGGAGGGGGTTT
This sequence comes from Chiloscyllium plagiosum, assembly GCF_037043375.1. Taxonomy (NCBI): domain Eukaryota; kingdom Metazoa; phylum Chordata; class Chondrichthyes; order Orectolobiformes; family Hemiscylliidae; genus Chiloscyllium; species Chiloscyllium plagiosum. Next base: position 19,481,696 of record NW_028270182.1, read on the forward strand.
TGGATACAGATAGAGGAGGGGGTGATGGATACAGACTGAGGGAGGAGGTGGTGGATACAGACAGAGGAGGGGGTGGTGGATACAGATAGAGGAGAGGGTGGTGGTTACATACAGGGGAGGGGATGGTGGATACAGTCAGAGGAGGGGGTGGTGGATACAGTCAGAGGAGGGAGTGGTGGATACAGACAGAGGAGGTGGTGGTGGATACAGACAGAGGAGGGAGTTGTGGATACAGACAGAGGAGGGGGTGGTGGGTACAGACAGAGGAGGGAGTGGTGGATACAGACAGCGGAGGGGGTCGTGGGTACAGACAGTGGAGGGAGTGGTGGATACAGGCAGAGGATGGGGTGGTGGATATAGCAGAGGAGGGAGTGGTGGATACAGACAGCGGAGGGGGTGGTGGATACAGTCAGAAGAGGGGGTGGTGGGTACAGACAGAGGAGGGAGTGGTGGATACAGACAGAGGAGGGGTGGTGGATACAGACAGAGGAGGGAATGGTGGATACAGCCAGAGGGAGGGGGTGCTGGATACAGACTGAAATGGGGTGGACATGAAGAAAGTCATAGCATCATAGAGATGTACAGCATGGAAACAGACCCTTCGGTCCAACCCGTCCATGCCGACCAGATATCCCAACCCAATCTAGTCCCACCTGCCAGCACCCGGCCCCTATCCCTCCAAACCCTTCCTATTCATATATCCATCCAAATGCCTCTTAAATGTTCCAATTGTACCAGCCTCCAGCACATCCTCTGGCAGCTCATTCCATACACGTACCACCCTCTGTGTGAAAATGTTGCCCCTTAGGTCCCTTTTATATCTTTACCCTCTCACCCTAAACCTATGCCCTCTAGTTCTGGACTCCCCTACACCAAGGAAAAGACTTTGTCTATTTATCCTATCCATTCCCGTCATGATTTTATAAACCTCGATAAAGTCACCCCTCAGCCTCCGACGCTCCAGGGAAAACAGCCCCAGCCTGTTCAGCCTCTCCCTGTAGCTCAAGTCCTCCAACCCTGGCAACATCCTTGTAAATCTTTTCTGATCCCTTTCATGTTTCACAACATCTTTCTGATAGGAAGGAGACCAGAATTGCGCGCAATATTCCAACAGTGGCCTAACCAATGTCCTGTACAGCCGCAACATGACCTCCCAACTCCTGTACTCAATACTCTGACCAATAAAGGAAAGCATACCAAACACCTTCTTCACTATCCTATCTACCTGTGACTCCACTTTCAAGGAGCTCTGAACCTGCACTCCAAGGTCTCTTTGTTCAGCAACACTCCCTCGGACCTCACCATTAAGTGTATAAGTCCTGCAAAGATTTGCTTTCCCAAAATGCAGCACCTCGCATTTATCTGAATTAAACTCCATCTGCCACTTCTCAGCCCATTGGCCCATCTGGTCCAGATCCTGTTGTAATCTGAGGTAATCCTCTTCGCTGTCCACTACACCTCCAATTTTGGTGTCACCTGCAGACTTACTAACTGTACCTCTTATGCTCACATCCAAATCATTTATGTAAATGACAAAAAGTAGAGGACCCAGCACCGATCCTTGTGGCACTCCACTGGTCACAGGCCTCCAGTCTGAAAAACAACCCTCCACCACCACCCTCTGTCTTCCACCTTTGAGCCAGTTCTGTATCCAAATGGCTAGTTCTCCCTGTATTCCATGAGATCTAACCTTGCTAATCAGTCTCCCATGGGGAACCTTGTCGAATGCCTTACTGAAGTCCATATAGATCACATCTACTGCTCTGCCCTCATCAATCCTCTTTGTTACTTCTTCAAAAAAATCAACCAAATTTGTGAGACATGATATTCCACACACAAAGCCATGTGGACTATCCCGAATCAATCCTTGCCTTTCCAAATACATGTACATCCTGTCCCTCAGGATTCCCTCCAACAACTTGCCCCCTACCGAGGTCAGGCTCACTGGTCTATAGTTCCCTGGCTTGTCTTTACCGCCCTTCTTAAACAGTGGTACCACATTTCTGATGAAGGGCTTTTGCCCGAAACGTCAATTTTACTGCTCCTCGGATGCCTCCTGAACTGCTGTGCTTTCCCAGCACCACTAATCCAGAAAGTGGCACCACGTTTGCCAACCTCCAGTCTTCCGGCACCTCACCTGTGACTATCGATGATACAAATATCTCAGCAAGAGGCCCAGCAAACACGTCTCTAGCTTCCCACAGACTTCTCGGGTACACCTGATCAGATCCTGGGGGTTTATCCACCTTTAACCGTTTCAAGACATCCAACACTTCCTCCTCTGTAATGTGGACATTTTGCAAGATGTCACCATCTATTTCACTGCAGTCTATATCTTCCATGTCCTTTTCCACAATAAATACTGATGCAAAATACTCCCCCATTTTAGTATCTCCCCCATTTTCTGTGGCTCCACACAAAGGCCGCCTTGCTGATCTTTGAGGGGACTTATTCTCTCCCTAGTAACCCTTTTGTCCTTAATATATTTGTAAAAACCCTTTGGCTTCTCCTTAACTCTATTTGTCAAAGCTATGTCATGTCCCCGTTTTGCCCTCCTGATTTCCCTCTTAAATATACTCCTACTGCCTTTATACTCTTCCAAGGATTCACTCGATCTATCCTGTCTATACCTGACACACACTTCCTTCTTTTACTGAACCAAACCCTTTCTTTAGTCATCCAGCATTCCCTCTACCTACCAGCCTTTCCTTTCACCCTGATAGGAATATATTTTCTCTGGTTATCTCATTCGTGTGGCCATGGACAGAGATGAGATGTAGATACAGACAGAGATGGGGGGGGTGAGGACATCAACAGAGATGAGTACAGAATATGGACAGAGACAAGCAATAGATACCCAGGGAGATGGGGCGTGGATACAGGCAGGTGTTAGTAGGGGATATGGCCTAATCTGCCCCATTGTTGAGATATATCGTCACAGTGTGATACTCAGGAGGAGGTATCAATTTCAGATTGAAACATATCAGTGTTACCGATCAAAAAGTAAACACGACAACGCATTGAACTGGGAACACAGCCCCCATTTAGATTTACAACAGCAACAGAGAGCTAGGGAGAGGGAACGACAGAGAGAGAGAGAGAGAGAGAGAACGGCAAAGAAAGAAAGAGAATGAGAGAGAGAATGGGGGTGGAGGGGATGCGAGAGGGAAAATCAATCTCGGAAAAGCAACTGAACCTGGCAACCACAGATCGATGCACAATTTAACAAAGCAAAGCTGATATGGCACACAGCCTGATAAACAGTAAACCCACTAGGGGTCTGCAAACATCACTGACTGATGCCGACAAAATCTCAGAGACAGTCAAATCAAAAGCCTGGATATCCTGACCTGGGCTGACAATTTTCGATGCAGGAAAGGTGACCCGCAGATTGTGTGTGGGGTTCACATTTGAAATAAAGCTCAAAGGGAGCAGTGCGTGTGAAAGAGAACACCGCTGGCCTCATCTCTCTGCCGGTGAACACCTTAGCAACGCCACTGCGACCCAGCTCAACACTGAGACACAGACCACCCTCCACATCCTCTCTCCAGTCCCCAGCCACATCCCTCTCACAGTGAAAGCTCTTACTGCTACCTTCATCTTGGCGTATCATTTGGTGGTGCCGCTGTACAGGCTATCTCTCAGCAAATGGCTGTGCATGGCCGGGAGGAGGGGGGAGAAGGGGGAAGGGGAGGTGTGTGTGTTTGTGTGTGTGTGTGTGCGTGTGTCTCTGTGTGTGTGTGTCAGTGTGTATGCATGTGTATGTGTATCTATGTGTCCGTGTGTGTGTCTGTATGTCAGTGTGTGTGGGTGTTTGTGTATGTGTGTGTGTGTGTCTATGTGTCTATGTGTGTGTCTGTGCGCATGTGTGTGTGTGTCTGTGTCTGTGTGGGTGTACGTGTGTGTGGGCGTGTGTGTGTGTGTCTGTCCCTGTGTGCGTGTGTGTGTGTGTGTCTATGTGTCTGTGTACATGTGTTTGTGAGTGAGTGTATGTGTGTGTGGGTGTGTCTGTCTGTCTGTCCCTGTGTGTACGTCTGTGTGTGTGTATATATATATATATGTCTGTGTGTGGGTGTGTATGTGTGTGTGTCTGTGTATTTGGGTGTGAGTGTGTCTGTGTGCGTGTGTGTATGTGTGTAAGTGTGTTTATGTATGCGTGTCTGTGTGCATGGATGTGTGTGTGTGCGTAATTGTACATATCCACACATGCACATGGATCAGTGCACACCAGAGAATGTTACACTGACGAGTGTACCAGTGTTACAGTGAGGGGTGTGGGGTTTAACGGAGAGTGTTACAGTGAGGGGTGTGGGGTATATCAGAGAGTGTCACAGAGAGGGGTGTGGGGTATAACGGAGAGAGTTACAGTGAGGGATGTGGGGTATAACGGAGAGTCTAACAGTGAGGGGTGTGGGGTATAACGGAGAATGTTACAGTGAGGAGCGTGGGGCATATCAGAGAGTGTTACAGTGAGGAGCGTGGGGCATATCAGAGAGTGTTACAGTGAGGAGCGTGGGGCATATCAGAGAGTGTTACAGTGAGGAGCGTGGGGCATATCAGAGTGTGTTACAGTGAGGGGTGTGGGGTGTATCAGAGAGTGTTACAGTGAGGAGTGTGGGGTGTATCAGACAGTGTTACAGTGAGGAGCGTGGGGCATATCAGAGAGTGTTACAGTGAGGGGTGTGGGATGTATCAGAGAGTGTCAAAATTGAGAGGCGTGGGGATGATCTGACAGAAATACAGTGAGAGGTGTGGGGTATATCAGAGAGTGTTACAGTGAGGAATGTGGGGTATATCATAGAGTGTTACAGTGAGGGGTGTGGGGCAAATCAGAGAATGTTACAGTGAGGAGTGTAGGGTATATCAAAGAGTGTGAAAATGATGGGTGAGGGGTATATCAGAGAGTGTTACATTGAGAGGTGTGGGGTATAACGGAGAATGTTACAGTGAGGGGTGTGGGGTATAACGGAGAATGTTACAGTGAGGGGTGTGGGGGATATCAGAGAGTATTACAGCGAAGGTGTTGCGTATATCAGAGAGAGTTACAGTCAGGGGAGTGGGGTATATCAGAGAGTGTTACAGTGAGAGGTGTGCGGTATATCAGAGAGTGTTACAGTGAGGGGTGTGGGGTATATCAGAGAGTGTTACAGTGAGGGGTGTGGGGTATATCTGAGACTGTTAAAGTGAATGGTGTGGGGTTTATCAGAGAGAGTTAAAGTCATGGGTGAGAGGCATACCAGAGAGTGTTACACTGAGGGGTGTGGGATGCATCGGAGAGTGCAACAGAGAGGATGTGGGGGATATCAGAGAGTGTTACAGTGAGGGGTGTGGGGTATATCAGAGAGTGTTACAGTGAGGGATGTGGGGTTTATCAGAGAGTGTTACAGTGAGGGATGTGGGGTATATCGGAGAATGTTACAGTGAGGGGTGTGGGGTATATCAGAGAGTGTTACAGTGAGGGGTGTGAGGTATATCAGAGAGTGTTACAGCGAGGAGTGTGGGGTATATTAGGGAGTGTTACAGTGAGGGGTGTGGGGTATATCGGAGAGTGTTACAGTGAGGGGTGTGGGGTATATCGGAGGGTGTTACAGGGAGGGTGTGGGGTATATCGGAGAGTGTTACAGTGAGGAGTGTGGGGTATATCAGAGAGTGTTACAGTGGGGGGGGGTGGGGTATATCAGACAGTGTTACAGTGAGGGGTGTGGGGATGATCGGACAGAAATACAGAGAGAGGTGTGGGGTATATCAGAAAGTGATAAAGTGATGTGTGCGGGGGATATCAGAGGGTGTTACAGTGAGGGGTGTGGGGCATATCAGATAGTGTTACAGAGGGGGTGTGGGGTATATCAGAGAGTGTTACAGTGAGGTGTGTGGGATGTATCAGAGAGTGTTACAGTGAGGGGTGTGGGTATATCAGAGACCGTTAAAGTGATGGGTGAGGGGTATGTCAGAGACTGTTACAGTGAGGTGTGTGGGAATTATCAGAGTGTTACTGTGTGAGGTGTGGGGTATATCAGAGAGTGTTACAATGAGAGGGGTGGGGTATATCAGAGAGTGTTACAGTCATGGCTGGGGGGTTTTCAGAGATGGTTACAGTGAGGAGTGTGGGGCACATCAGAGAGTGTTACAGTGAGGGGTGTGGGGGATATCAGAGAGTGTTACAGGGAGGAGTGTGGGGGATATCACAGATTGTTACAGTGATGGGTGTGGAGTATATCAGACAGTGTTACAGTGAGGAATGTGAGGTATATCGGAGAGTGTTACCCTGAAGAGTGTGGGGTATATCGGAGAGAGTTACAGTCAGGGGAGTGGGGTATATCAGAGAGTGTTACAGTGAGATGTGTGGGGTATATCATAGAGTGTTACAGTGAGAGGTGTGGGGTATATCAGAGATCATTAAAGTGATGGGTGAGGTGTATATCAGAGAGTGTTACAGTGAGGGGTGTGGGGTATATCGGAGAGTGTTACAGTGAGGGGTGAGGGGTATATCAGAGAGCGTTACTGGGAGGGGTATGGGTTATATCAGAGAGCATTAAAGTGATGGGTGAGGGGTATATCAGAGAGTGTTTCAGTGAGGAGTGTGGGGTATATCGGAGAGAGTTACAGTGATGGTTGGGGGTTTTTAAGAGTGTGTTACAGTGAGGAGTGTGGGGCACATCAGAGAGTGTTAAGGTAAGAGGTGTGGGGGATATCAGAGAGTGTTACAGTGAAGGGTGTGGGGTATATCAGAGAGTGTTACAGTGAGGGGTGTGGAGTATATCAGAGAGTGCTATAGTGAGGGGTGTGGGGATGATCGGACAGAAATACAGTGAGAGGTGTGGGGTATATCAGAAAGTGATAAAGTGATGAGTGTGAGGGATATCAGAGAGTGTTACAGTGAAGGGTGTGGGGTATATCAGAGAGTGTTACAGTGAGGGGTGTGGAGTACATCAGAGAGTGCTATAGTGAGGGGTGTGGCGATGATCGGACAGAAATACAGTGAGAGGTGTGGGGTATATCAGAAAGTGATAAAGTGATGAGTGTGAGGGATATCAGAGAGTGTTACAGTGAGGGGTGTGGGGGATATCAGAGAGTGTTAAAGTCATGGGTGAGAGGTATATCAGAAAGTGTTACAGTGAGGTGTGTTGGATGTATCGGAGAGTGTTACAGTGAGGGGAGTGAGGATGATCGGACAGAAATAGAGTGAGAGGTGTGGGGTATATCAGAAAGTGATAAAATGAGGGGTATGGGGCATATCAGAGAGTGTTACAGTGAGGGGTGTGGGGCATATCAGAGAGTGTACAGTGTGAGGTGTGGGGATATCAGAGAGTGTTACAGTGAGGGTGGTGGGGTGTATCAGAGAGTGTTACAGTGAGGGTGGTGAGATTATGAGAGAGTGTTACAGTGAGGGGGGTGGGGTGTATCAGAGAGTGTTACAGTGAGGAGCGTGGGGCATATCAGAGAGTGTTACAGTGAGGAGCGTGGGGTATATCAGAGAGTGTTACAGTGAGGGGTGTGGGGCATATCAGAGAGTGTACAGTGTGAGGTGTGGGGATATCAGAGAGTGTTACAGTGAGGGGAGTGAGGATGATCGGACAGAAATAGAGTGAGAGGTGTGGGGTATATCAGAAAGTGATAAAATGAGGGGTATGGGGCATATCAGAGAGTGTTACAGTGAGGGGTGTGGGGCATATCAGAGAGTGTACAGTGTGAGGTGTGGGGATATCAGAGAGTGTTACAGTGAGGGTGGTGGGGTGTATCAGAGAGTGTTACAGTGAGGGTGGTGAGATTATGAGAGAGTGTTACAGTGAGGGGGGTGGGGTGTATCAGAGAGTGTTACAGTGAGGAGCGTGGGGCATATCAGAGAGTGTTACAGTGAGGAGCGTGGGGTATATCAGAGAGTGTTACAGTGAGGGGTGTGGGGCATATCAGAGAGTGTACAGTGTGAGGTGTGGGGATATCAGAGAGTGTTACAGTGAGGGTGGTGGGGTGTATCAGAGAGTGTTACAGTGAGGGTGGTGAGATTATCAGAGAGTGTTACAGTGAGGGGGGTGGGGTGTATCAGAGAGTGTTTCAGTGAGGGGTGTGGGGTATATCAAAGAGTGTTACAGTGTGGGAGGTGGGGTATATCAGAGAGTGTTACAGTGAGGAGCGTGGGGCATATCAGAGAGTGTTACAGTGAGGAGCGTGGGGCATATCAGAGAGTGTTACAGTGAGGGGTGTGGGGTGTATCAGAGAGTGTTACAGTGAGGAGTGTGGGGTATATCAGAGAGTGTTACAGTGAGGGGGGTGGGGTGTATCAGAGAGTGTTACAGTGAGGGGTGTGGGATATATCAGAGAGTGTTACAGTGAGGAGCGTGGGGCATATCAGAGAGTGTTACAGTGAGGAGCGTGGGGCATATCAGAGAGTGTTACAGTGAGGGGTGTGGGGTGTATCAGAGAGTGTTACAGTGAGGAGCGTGGGGCATATCAGAGAGTGTTACAGTGAGGGGTGTGGGGTGTATCAGAGAGTGTTACAGTGAGGAGTGTGGGGTATATCAGAGAGTGTTACAGTGAGGGGTGTGGGGCAAATCAGAGAATGTTACAGTGAGGAGTGTAGGGTATATCAAAGAGTGTGAAAATGATGGGTGAGGGGTATATCAGAGAGTGTTACATTGAGAGGTGTGGGGTATAACGGAGAATGTTACAGTGAGGGGTGTGGGGTATAACGGAGAATGTTACAGTGAGGGGTGTGGGGGATATCAGAGAGTATTACAGCGAAGGTGTTGCGTATATCAGAGAGAGTTACAGTCAGGGGAGTGGGGTATATCAGAGAGAGTTACAGTCAGGGGAGTGGGGTATATCGGAGTGTGTTACAGTGAGAGGTGTGCGGTATATCAGAGAGTGTTACAGTGAGGGGTGTGGGGTATATCAGAGAGTGTTACAGTGAGGGGTGTGGGGTATATCTGAGACTGTTAAAGTGAATGGTGTGGGGTTTATCAGAGAGAGTTAAAGTCATGGGTGAGAGGCATACCAGAGAGTGTTACACTGAGGGGTGTGGGATGCATCGGAGAGTGCAACAGAGAGGATGTGGGGGATATCAGAGAGTGTTACAGTGAGGGGTGTGGGGTATATCAGAGAGTGTTACAGTGAGGGATGTGGGGTTTATCAGAGAGTGTTACAGTGAGGGATGTGAGGTATATCAGAGAATGTTACAGTGAGGGGTGTGGGGTATATCAGAGAGTGTTACAGTGAGGGGTGTGAGGTATATCAGAGAGTGTTACAGCGAGGAGTGTGGGGTATATTAGGGAGTGTTACAGTGATGGGTGTGGGGTATATCAGAGTGTGTTACAGTGAGGGGTGTGGGGGAAATCAGAGAGTATTACAGTGAGGGGTGTGGGGTATATCAGAGAGTGTTACAGTGAGGGGTGTGTGGCATATCAGAGAGTGTTACAGTGGGGGGGGGGGGTGGGGTATATCAGAGAGTGTTACAGTGAGGGGTGTGTGGCATATCAGAGTGTGTTACAGTGAGGGGTGTGGGGTATATCAGAGAGTGTTACAGTGAGGGCTGTGGGGTATATCGGAGAGTGTTATAGTGAGTTGTCTGGGCTATATCAGAGAATGTTACAGTGATGGGTGTGGGGTATATCAGAGTGTGTTACAGTGAGGGGTGTGGGGGAAATCAGAGAGTATTACAGTGAGGGGTGTGGGGTATATCAGAGAGTGTTACAGTGAGGACTGTGGGGCATATCGGAGAGTGTTACAGTGAGGGGTGTGGGGTATATCAGAGAGTGTTACAGTGAGGACTGTGGGGCATATCGGAGAGTGTTACAGTGAGGGGTGTGGGGTATATCAGAGAGTGTTACAGTGAGGGGTGTGGAGTATATCAAAGAGTGTTACAGTGATGGGTGTGGGGTATATCAGAGAGTGTTACAGTGATGGGTGTGTGGTATATGGGAGAGTGTTATAGTGAGTTGCCTGGGGTATATCAGAGAATGTTACAGTGATGGGTGTGGGGTATATCAGAGAGTGTTACAGTGGAGGGTGTGGGGTATATCGGAGAGTGTTACAGTGAGGGGTGTGGGGTATATTGAAGAGTGTTACAGTGAGGGGTGTGGGATGTATTGGAGAGTGTTACAGTGAGGACTGTGGGATGTATCGGAGAGTGTTATAGTGAGGACTGTGAGTTTTATCAGAGAGTGTTAAAGTGATGGGTGTGGGGAATATCAGAGACTGTTACAATGAGGAGTGTGGGGTATATCAGAGTGTTACAGTGATAGTTGGGGGGTTTTCAGAGAGTGTTACAGTGAGCAGTGTGGGGCACATCAGAGAGTGTTACAGTGAGGGGTGTGGGGGATATCAGAGAGTGTTACAGTGAGGTGTGTGGGGTATATCAGAGAGTGTTACAGTGAGGGGTGTGGGGTATATCAGAGAGTGTTACAGTGAGCAGTGTGGGGATGATCGGACAGAAATACAGTGAGAGGTGTGGGGTATATCAGAAAGTGATCAAGTGAGGGGTGTGGGGGATATCAGAGAGTATTACAGTGAGGGGTGTAGGGTAAATCGGAGAGTGTTACAGTGCGGAGGGTGTGGTGTATCAGAGAGTGTTACCTAGAGGGTGTGTGGTATATCAGAGAGTGTTACAGTGAGAGGAGTGGGGTATATCAGAGTGTGTTACATTGAGTAATGTGTGCTATATTGAATAGTGTTACAGTGAGGGGTGTGGGTTGTATCAGGAGTGTTACAGTGAGGAGTGTCGGGTATATCAGAGAGTGTTACAGTGAGGGGTGTGGGGATGATCGGACAGAAATACAGTGAGAGGTGTGGGGTATATCAGAGAGTGATAAAGTGATGGGTGTGGGGGATATCAGAGAGTATTACAGTGAGGTGTGCGGGGTATAATGGAGAATGTTACAGTGAGGGGTGTGGGGTATATCTGAGAGTGTTACAGTGTGGGGTGTGGGGTATAACGGAGAATGTTACAGTGAGGGGTGTGGGGTATATCAGAGAGTGTTAATGTGAGGGGTGTGGGGCATATCAGAGAGTGCTACAGTGAGGGGTGTGGGGTATATCAGAGATTGTTACAGTGAGGAGTGTGGGGTATATCAGAGAGTGTTAAAGTGAGGGGTGTGGGGGATATCAGAGAGTGTTACAGTGAAGGGTGTGGGATATATCGGAGAATGTTATAGTGAGTTGTGTGGGGTATATCGGAGAGTGTTACAGTGAGGGGTGTGGGGTATATCAGAGAGTGTTACAGTGAGGAGTGAGGGGTATATCAGAGTGTGTTAAAGTGAGGGGTGTGGAGTATATCAGAGAGTGTTACAGGGAGTCATGTGTTGTATATCAGAGAATGTTACAGTCAGGGTGTGGGGTATATCAGGGAGAGTTACACTGAAGATTGTGGGATATATCAGAGAGTGTTACAGTGAGTGGTGTGGGGTATATCAGTGTGTGCTACAGTGAGGGGAGTGGGGTACATAATAGAGTGTTACAGTGAGGGGTATGGGGTATATCAGAGTTTATTCAAGTGAGGGGCGTTGGGGATATCAGAGAGTGTTAAAGTGAGGGGTTTGGTGGATATCAGACAGTGTTAAAGTGAGGGGTGTGGGGGATATCAGAGAGTGTTACAGTGAGGGTTGTGGGGTATAACAGAGAGTGTTACAGTGAGAGGTGTGGGAGATATCAGAGAGTGTTACAATGAGCAGTGTGGGGATGATCGGACAGAAATACAGTGAGAGGTGTGGGGTATATCAGAGAGTGATAAAGTGAGGGGTGTGGGAGATATAAGAGAGTATTACAGTGAGGGGTGTGGGGTATATCAGAGAGTTTACAGTGACGGGTGTGGGGTATATCAGAGAGTGATACAGTGAGGGGTGAGGGGTGTATCAGAGAGTGTTACAGTGAGGAGTGTGGGGCACATCAGAGAGTGTTAAAGTGAGGAGTGTGGGGCATATCAGAGAGTGTTACAGTGAGGGGTATGGGGTATAACAGAGTGTTAAAGTGAGAGGTGTGAGGGGTTTTTAGAGAGTGTTACAATGAGGGGTGTGGGGTATATCAGAGAGTGTTACAGTGAGCAGTGTGGGGATGATCGGACTGAAATACAGTGAGAGGTGTGGGGTATATCAGAAAGTGATAAAGTGAGGGGTGTGGGGGATATCAGAGAGTGTTACAGTGAGGGGTGTGGGGGATATAAGAGAGTATTACAGTGAGGGGTGTGGGGGATATAAGAGAGTGTTACAGTGAGGGGTGTGGGGTATATCAGAGAATGTTACAGTGACGGGTGTGGGGTATATCAGAGAGTGATACAGTGAGGGGTGAGGGGTGTATCAGAGAGTGTTACAGTGAGGGGTGTGGGGTATATCAGAGAGCATTAAAGTGAGGGGTGTGGGGAATATCAGAGAGTGTTAAAGTGAGGGGTTTGTGTGGGATATAAGAGAGTATTACAGTGAGTGATGTTGGATATATCAGAGGGTGTTAAAGTGATGGGTGTGGGGAATATCAGATAGCATTAAAGTGATGGGTGAGGGGTATATCAGAGAGTGTTACAGTGAGGTGTGTGGGATGTATCGGAGAGTGTTACAATGAAGGGTGAGGGGTATATCAGACAGTGTTAAAGTGAGAGGTGTGGGGTATATCAGAGAGTGTTACAGTGAGGAATGTGGCGTATATCAAAGAGTGTTACAGTAAGAGGTGTGGGGTATATCGGAGAGTGTTACAGTGAGGAGTGTGGTGGATATCAGAGAGTGTTACAGTGAGGGGTGTGGGGCATCTCAGAGAGTGTTCAAGTGAGAGATGTGGGGGATATCAGAGAATGTTACAGTCAGGGGTGTGGGGTGTATCAGAGAGTGTTACAGTGAGCAGTGTGGGGATGATCGGACAGAAATACAGTGAGAGGTGTGGGGTATATCAGAAAGTGATAAAGTGATGGGTGTGGGGGATATAAGAGAGTATTACAGTGAGGGGTGTGGGGTATATCAGAGAGTGTTACAGTGACGGGTTTGGGGTATATCAGAGAGTGTTACAGTGATGGGTGTGGGGGATATCAGAGACTGTTAAAGTGAGTAGTGTGGAGTATATCAGAGAGTGTTAAAGCGAGGTGTGTGGGGGATATCAGAGAGTGTTACAGTGAGGGGTGTGGGGATGATCAGACAGAAATACAGTGAGAGGTGTGGGGTATATCGGAGAGTGTTACAGTGAGGAGTGTGGGGTATATCAGAGAGTGTTAAAATGAGGGGTGTGGGGGAAATCAGAGAGTGTTAAAGTGAGGGGTGTGGGGTATATCAGAGAGTGTTACAGTGAGTGGTGTGGGATATATCAGAGAGTGTTACAGTGAGGGGTGTGAGGATGATCGGACAGAAATACAATGAGAGGTGTGGGGTATATCAGAGAGTGATAATGTGATGGGTGTAGTGGATATCAGAGAGTATTACAGTGAGGGGTGTGGGATATAACGGAGAATGTTATAGTGAGTTGTGTGGGGTTTATCAGAGAGTGTTACAGTGAGGGGTATGGGGTATAACGGAGAATGTTATAGTGAGTTGTGTGGGGTATATCAGAGAGTGTTACAGTGAGGGGTATGGGGTATAACGGAGAATGTTACAGTGAGGGGTGTGGGGTATATCAGAGAGTGTTAATGTGAGGCGTGTGGGGGATATCGGAGAGTGCTACAGTGAGGGGTGTGGGGTATATCGGAGAGTGTTACAGTGAGGTGTGTGGGGGATATCAGAGAGTGTTAAAGTGAGATGTGTGGGGGATATCAGAGAGTGTTACAGTGAGGGGTGTGGGGTATATCGGAGAATGTTATAGTGAGTTGTGATTTATATCAGAGAGTGTTACAGTGAGGAGTGAGGGGTCTATCAGAGTGTGTTAAAGTGAGGGGTGTGGGGTATATCAGACAGCATTAAAGTGATGGGTGAGGGGTATATCAGAGAGTGTTACAGTGAGGTGTGTGGGTTGTATCAGAGAGTGTTACAGTGAGGGGTGAGGGGTATATCAGACAGTGTTAAAGTGAGAGGTGTGGTGTATATCAGAGAGTGTTACAGTGAGAAGTGTGGGGTATATCAGAGAGTGTTACAGTGAGAAGTGTGGGGTATATCAGAGAATGTTACAGTGAGGTGTATCGGGTATATCAGACAGTGTTAAAGTGAGAGGTGTGGGGCATATCAGAGTGTTACAGTGAGGAATGTGGCGTATATCAAAGAGTGTTACAGTAAGAGGTGTGGGGTATATCGGAGAGTGTTACAGTGAGGGGTGTGGGGTATATCGGAGAGTGTTACAGTGAGGAGTGTGGTGGATATCAGAGAGTGTTCAAGTGAGAGATGTGGGGGATATCAGATAGTGTTACAGTGAAGGGTGTGGGGTATATCAGAGAGTGTTACAGTGAGGGGTGAGGGGTATATCAGAGAGTGTTACAGTGAGGGATGTGAGGTATATCGGAGAATGTTACAGTGAGGTGTGTGGGGGATATCAGAGAGTGTTAAAGTGAGATGTGTGAGGGATATCAGAGAGTGTTACAGTGAGGGGTGTAGGGTATATCAGAGAGTGTTACAGTGAGGGATGTGAGGTATATCGGAGAATGTTACAGTGAGGGGTGTGGGGTATATCAGAGAGTGTTACAGCGAGGAGTGTGGGGTATATTAGGGAGTGTTACAGTGAGGGGTGTGGGGTATATCGGAGAGTGTTACAGTGAGGGGTGTGGGGTATATCGGAGGGTGTTACAGAGAGGGTGTGGGGTATATCAGAGAGTGTTACAGTGAGGGGTGTGGGGTATATCAGACAGTGTTACAGTGAGGGGTGTGGGGATGATCGGACAGAAATACAGAGAGAGGTGTGGGGTATATCGGAGAGTGTTACAGTGAGGGGTGTCGGGTATATTGGAGAGTGTTACAGTGAGGAGTGTGGGGTATATCAGAGAGTGTTACAGTGAGGGGTGTGGGGTATATCAGACAGTGTTACAGTGAGGGATGTGGGGTATATCAGAGAGTGTTACTGTGAGGGGTGTGGGGTATATCGGAAACTGTTACAGAGAGGGTGTGGGGTATATTAGGGAGTGTTACAGTGAGGGTGTGGGGTATATCGGAAAGTTTTATAGAAAGGGTGTGGGGTATATCAGAGAGTGTTACAGTGAGGGGCGTGGGGATGATCGGTCAGAAATACAGTGAGGGGAGTGGGGTATATCAGAGAGTGTTACAGTGAGGGGTGTGGGTATATCAGACAGTGTTACAGTGAGGGGTGTGGGGATGATCGGTCAGAAATACAGTGAGGGGAGTGGGGCATATCAGAGAGTGTTACAGTGAGGGGTGTGGGGTATATCAGACGATGTTACAGTGAGGGGTGTGGGGATGATCGGACAGAAATACAGAGTGAGGTGTGGGGTATATCAGAAAGTGATAAAGTGATGTGTGCGGGGGATATCAGAGGGTGTTACAGTGAGGGGTGTGGGGCATATCAGATAGTGTTACAGAGGGGGTGTGGGGTATATCAGAGAGTGTTACAGTGAGGGGTGTGGGGTGTATCAGAGAGTGTTATAGTGAGGGGTGTGGGGTGTATCAGAGAGTGTTACTGTGAGGGGTGTGGGGTATATCAGAGAGTGTTACAGTGAGGGGTGTGGGGTGTATCAGAGAGTGTTATAGTGAGGGGTGTGGGGTATATCAGAGAGTGTTACAGTGAGGTGTGTGGGGTGTATCAGAGAGTGTTATAGTGAGGGGTGTGGGGTGTATCAGAGAGTGTTACAGTGAGGGGTGTGGGGTGTATCAGAGAGTGTCAAGTGAGAGGTGTGGGGTATATCGGAGAGTGTTACAGTGAGGGGTGTGGGGTATATCGGAGAGTGTTACATTGAGGGGTGTGGGGTATATCAGAGAGTGTTACAGTGAGGGGTGTGGGGTATATCAAAGAGTGTTACAGTGAGGGGTGTGGGGTATATCAAAGAGTGTTACAGTGAGGGGTGTGGGGTATATCAAAGAGTGTTACAGTGAAGGGTGTGGGGTATATCAAAGAGTGTTACAGTGAAGGGTGTGGGGTATATCAGAGAATGTTACAGTGTGGGGTGTGGGGTATATAGGCGAGTGTTACAGTGAGGAGTGTGGTGTATATCTGAGAGTGTTACAGTGAGGGGTGTGGAGATATCAGAGAGTGTTACAGTGAGGAGTGTGGGGTATATCAGAGAGTGTTACAGTGAGGGGTGTGGGGTACATCATAGAATCTTACAGTGAGGGGTGTGGGGGATATCAGAGAGTGTTACAGTGAGGGGTGTGGGGTATATCGGAGAATGTTATAGTGAGTTGTGGGGTATATCAGAGAGTGTTACAGTGAGGAGTGAGGGGTCTATCAGAGTGTGTTAAAGTGAGGGGTGTGGCATGTATCAGAGAGTGTTAAAGTGAGGGGTGTGGGGTATATCAGACAGCATTAAAGTGATGGGTGAGGGGTATATCAGAGAGTGTTACAGTGAGGTGTGTGGGATGTATCAGAGAGTGTTACAGTGAGGGGTGAGGGGTATATCAGACAGTGTTAAAGTGAGAGGTGTGGTGTATATCAGAGAGTGTTACAGTGAGTAGTGTGGGGTATATCAGAGAATGTTACAGTGAGAAGTGTGGGGTATATCAGAGAGTGTTACAGTGAGGTGTGTGGGGTATATCCGACAGTATTAAAGTGAGAGGTGTGGGGTATATCAGAGAGTGTTACAGTGAGGAATGTGGCGTATATCAAAGAGTGTTACAGTAAGAGGTGTGGGGTATATCGGAGAGTGTTACAGTGAGTGGTGTGGGGTATATCGGAGAGTGTTACAGTGAGGAGTGTGGTGGATATCAGAGAGTGTTAAAGTGAGGAGTGTGGAGTATATCAGAGAGTGTTAAAGCGAGGGGTGTAGGGGATATCAGAGAGTGTTACAGTGAGTGGTGTGGGGTATATCGGAGAGTGTTACAGTGAGGAGTGTGGTGGATATCAGAGAGTGTTAAAGTGAGGAGTGTGGAGTATATCAGAGAGTGTTAAAGCGAGGGTTGTGGGGGATATCAGAGAGTGTTACAGTGAGGGGTGTGTGGTATATCGGAGAGTGTTATAGTGAGCAGTGTGGGGATGATCAGACAGAAATACAGTGAGAGGTGTGGGGTATATCAGAGAGTGATAAAGTGAGGGGTGTGGGGGATATCAGAGAGTATTACAGTGAGGGGTGTGGAGTATATCAGAGAGAGTTAAAGTGAGGGGGGTAGGGTGTATCAGAGAGTGTTACATAGAGGGTGTGTGGTATATCAGAGTGTGTTACAGTGAGGGGTGTGTGGTATATCAGAGTGTGTTACAGTGAGGGGTGTGTGCTATATTGAATAGTGTTACAGTGAGGAGTGTGGGGTATATCAGAGATTGTTAAAATGAGGGGTGTGGGGGAAATCAGAGAGTGTTAAAGTGAGGGGTGTAGGGTATATCAGAGAGTGTTACAGTGAGTGGTGTGGGATATATCAGAGAGTGTTACAGTGAGGGGTGTGAGGATGATCGGACAGAAATACAATGAGAGGTGTGGGGTATATCAGAGAGTGATAAAGTGATGGGTGTGGTGGATATCAGAGAGTGTTACAGTGAGGGGTGTGGGATATAACGGAGAATGTTACAGTGAGGGGTGTGGGGTATTTCAGAGAGTGTTAAAGTGCGGGGTGTGGGGGATATCATAGAGTGTTACAGTGAGGGGTGTGGGGTATATCGGAGAATGTTATAGTGAGTTGTGTGTGGTATGTCAGAGAGTGTTACAGTGAGGGGTATGGGGTATAACGGAGAATGTTACAGTGAGGGGTGTGGGGTATATCAGAGAGTGTTAATGTGAGGCGTGTGGGGCATATCAGAGAGTGCTACAGTGAGGGGTGTGGGGTATATCGGAGAGTGTTAAAGTGAGGTGTGTGGGGGATATCAGAGAGTGTTACAGTGAGGGGTGTGGGGTATATCGGAGAATGTTATAGTGAGTTGTGGGGTATATCAGAGAGTGTTACAGTGAGGAGTGAGGGGTCTATCAGAGTGTGTTAAAGTGAGGGGTGTGGCATATATCAGAGAGTGTTAAAGCGAGGGGTGTGGGGTATATCAGACAGCATTAAAGTGATGGGTGAGGGGTATATCAGAGAGTGTTACAGTGAGGGGTGAGGGGTATATCAGACAGTGTTAAAGTGAGAGGTGTGGGGTATGTCAGAGAGTGTTACAGTAAGAGGTGTGGTGTATATCGGAGTGTGTTACAGTGAGGAGTGTGGAGTATATCAGAGAGTGTTAAAGCGAGGGGTGTAGGGGATATCAGAGATTGTTACAGTGAGGGGTGTGGAGTATATCAGAGAGTGTTACAGTGAGGGGTGTGGGGCATCTCAGAGAGTGTTCAAGTGAGAGATGTGGGGGATATCAGAGAGTGTTACAGTGAGGAGTGAGGGGTCTATCAGAGTGTGTTAAAGTGAGGGGTGTGGCATATATCAGAGAGTGTTAAAGTGAGGGGTGTGGGGTATATCAGACAGCATTAAAGTGATGGGTGAGGGGTATATCAGAGAGTGTTACAGTGAGGTGTGTGGGTTGTATCAGAGAGTGTTACAGTGAGGGGTGTGGGGTGTATCAGAGAGTGTTACAATGAGTGGTGTAGGGTATATCAGAGACTGTTACAGTGTGGGGTGTGGGGTATATTGGCGAGTGTTACAGTGAGGAGTGTGGTGTATATCTGAGAGTGTTACAGTGAGGGGTGTGGGTTTTATCAAAGAGTGTTACAGTGAGGGGTGTGGGGATATCAGAGAGTGTTACAGTGAGGGGTGTGGGGTATATCGGAGAATGTTATAGTGAGTTGTGTGGGGTATATCAGAGTGTTACAGTGAGGAGTGAGGGGTCTATCAGAGAGTGTTAAAGTGAGGGGTGTAGGGTATATCAGAGAGTGTTACAGGGAGTCGTGTGTTGTATATCAGAGAATGTTACAGTCAGGGTGTGGGGTATATCAGGGAGAGTTACACTGAAGGATATGGGATATATCAGAGAGTGTTACAGTGAGTGGTGTGGGGTATATCAGTGTGTGCTACAGTGAGGGGTGTGGGGTACATAATAGTGTGACAGTGAAGGGTGTGGGGTATATCAGACAGCATTAAAGTGATGGGTGAGGGGTATATCAGAGAGTGTTACAGTGAGGTGTGTGGGTTTTATCAAAGAGTGTTACAGTGAGGGGTGTGGGGATATCAGAGAGTGTTACAGTGAGGAGTGTGGTGTATATCTGAGAGTGTTACAGTAAGGGGTGTGGGTTTTATCAAAGAGTGTTACAGTGAGGGGTGTGGGGATATCAGAGAGTGTTACAGTGAGGGGTGTGGGGTATATCGGAGAATGTTATAGTGAGTTGTGTGGGGTATATCAGAGAGTGTTACAGTGAGGAGTGAGGGGTCTATCAGAGAGTGTTAAAGTGAGGGGTGTAGGGTATATCAGAGAGTGTTACAGGGAGTCGTGTGTTGTATATCAGAGAATGTTCCAGTCAGGGTGTGGGGTATATCAGGGAGAGTTACACTGAAGGATATGGGATATATCAGAGAGTGTTACAGTGAGTGGTGTGGGGTATATCAGTGTGTGCTACAGTGAGGGGTGTGGGGTACATAATAGTGTGACAGTGAAGGGTGTGGGGTATATCAGACAGCATTAAAGTGATGGGTGAGGGGTATATCAGAGAGTGTTACAGTGAGGTGTGTGGGTTGTATCAGAGAGTGTTACAGTGAGGGGTGTGGGGTGTATCAGAGAGTGTTACAATGAGTGGTGTAGGGTATATCAGAGACTGTTACAGTGTGGGGTGTGGGGTATATAGGCGAGTGTTACAGTGAGGAGTGTGGTGTATATCTGAGAGTGTTACAGTGAGGGGTGTGGGTTTTATCAAAGAGTGTTACAGTGAGTGGTGTGGGGTATATCAGTGTGTGCTACAATGAGGGGTGTGGGGTACATAATAGTGTGACAGTGAAGGGTGTGGGGTATATCAGAGTTTATTCAAGTGAGGGGTGTTGGGGATATCAGAGTGTTAAAGTGAGGGATTTGGGGGATATCAGACAGTGTTAAAGTGAGGGGTATGGAGTATATCAGAGAGTGTTATAGTGAGGGTGTGGGGTATATCAGAGAGTGTTACAGTGAGGGATGTGGGATGTATCGAAGACCGTTACAGTGAGGGGTGTGGGGTATATCTGAGAGTGTTACAGTGAGGGGTGTGGAGTATATCAAAGAGTGTTACAGTGAGGGGTGTGGGGTGTATCAGACAGTGTTTCAGTGAGGGGTGTGGGGTATATCGGAGAGTGTTATAGTGAGTTGTGTGGGGTAAATCAGAGATCGTTACAGTGAGGAGTGTGGGATCTATCAGAGAGTGTTAAAGTGAGGGGTGTGGGGGATATCAGAGAGTGTTACAGTGAGGGGTGTGGGGTCTATTGGAGAGTGTTACAGTGAGGCGTGTGGAGTATATCAGAAAGTGTTACAGTGAGGAGTGTGGAAGATATCAGAGAGAGTTACAGTGAAGGGTGTGGGATATATCAGAGAGTTTTATAGTGAGGGGTGTGCAGTATATCAGAGAGTGTTAATGTGAGGCGTGTGGGGGATATCGGAGAGTGCTACAGTGAGGGGTGTGGGGTATATCGGAGAGTGTTACAGTGAGGTGTGTGGGGGATATCAGAGAGTGTTAAAGTGAGATGTGTGGGGGATATCAGAGAGTGTTACAGTGAGGGGTGTGGGGTATATCGGAGAATGTTATAGTGAGTTGTGATTTATATCAGAGAGTGTTACAGTGAGGAGTGAGGGGTCTATCAGAGTGTGTTAAAGTGAGGGGTGTGGGGTATATCAGACAGCATTAAAGTGATGGGTGAGGGGTATATCAGAGAGTGTTACAGTGAGGTGTGTGGGTTGTATCAGAGAGTGTTACAGTGAGGGGTGAGGGGTATATCAGACAGTGTTAAAGTGAGAGGTGTGGTGTATATCAGAGAGTGTTACAGTGAGAAGTGTGGGGTATATCAGAGAGTGTTACAGTGAGAAGTGTGGGGTATATCAGAGAGTGTTACAGTGAGAAGTGTGGGGTATATCAGAGAATGTTACAGTGAGGTGTATCGGGTATATCAGACAGTGTTACAGTGAGAGGTGTGGGGCATATCAGAGTGTTACAGTGAGGAATGTGGCGTATATCAAAGAGTGTTACAGTAAGAGGTGTGGGGTATATCGGAGAGTGTTACAGTGAGGGGTGTGGGGTATATCGGAGAGTGTTACAGTGAGGAGTGTGGTGGATATCAGAGAGTGTTCAAGTGAGAGATGTGGGGGATATCAGAGAGTGTTACAGTGAGGGGTGTGGGGTATATCAGAGAGTGTTACAGTGAGGGGTGAGGGGTATATCAGAGAGTGTTACAGTGAGGGATGTGAGGTATATCGGAGAATGTTACAGTGAGGTGTGTGGGGGATATCAGAGAGTGTTAAAGTGAGATGTGTGAGGGATATCAGAGAGTGTTACAGTGAGGGGTGTAGGGTATATCAGAGAGTGTTACAGTGAGGGATGTGAGGTATATCGGAGAATGTTACAGTGAGGGGTGTGGGGTATATCAGAGAGTGTTACAGCGAGGAGTGTGGGGTATATTAGGGAGTGTTACAGTGAGGGGTGTGGGGTATATCGGAGAGTGTTACAGTGAGGGGTGTGGGGTATATCGGAGGGTGTTACAGAGAGGGTGTGGGGTATATCAGAGAGTGTTACAGTGAGGGGTGTGGGGTATATCAGACAGTGTTACAGTGAGGGGTGTGGGGATGATCGGACAGAAATACAGAGAGAGGTGTGGGGTATATCGGAGAGTGTTACAGTGAGGGGTGTCGGGTATATTGGAGAGTGTTACAGTGAGGAGTGTGGGGTATATCAGAGAGTGTTACAGTGAGGGGTGTGGGGTATATCAGACAGTGTTACAGTGAGGGATGTGGGGTATATCAGAGAGTGTTACTGTGAGGGGTGTGGGGTATATCGGAAACTGTTACAGAGAGGGTGTGGGGTATATTAGGGAGTGTTACAGTGAGGGGTGTGGGGTATATCGGAGAGTGTTACAGTGAGGAGTGTGGTGGATATCAGAGAGTGTTCAAGTGAGAGATGTGGGGGATATCAGAGAGTGTTACAGTGAGGGGTGTGGGGTATATCAGAGAGTGTTACAGTGAGGGGTGAGGGGTATATCAGAGAGTGTTACAGTGAGGGATGTGAGGTATATCGGAGAATGTTACAGTGAGGTGTGTGGGGGATATCAGAGAGTGTTAAAGTGAGATGTGTGAGGGATATCAGAGAGTGTTACAGTGAGGGGTGTAGGGTATATCAGAGAGTGTTACAGTGAGGGATGTGAGGTATATCGGAGAATGTTACAGTGAGGGGTGTGGGGTATATCAGAGAGTGTTACAGCGAGGAGTGTGGGGTATATTAGGGAGTGTTACAGTGAGGGGTGTGGGGTATATCGGAGAGTGTTACAGTGAGGGGTGTGGGGTATATCGGAGGGTGTTACAGAGAGGGTGTGGGGTATATCAGAGAGTGTTACAGTGAGGGGTGTGGGGTATATCAGACAGTGTTACAGTGAGGGGTGTGGGGATGATCGGACAGAAATACAGAGAGAGGTGTGGGGTATATCGGAGAGTGTTACAGTGAGGGGTGTCGGGTATATTGGAGAGTGTTACAGTGAGGAGTGTGGGGTATATCAGAGAGTGTTACAGTGAGGGGTGTGGGGTATATCAGACAGTGTTACAGTGAGGGATGTGGGGTATATCAGAGAGTGTTACTGTGAGGGGTGTGGGGTATATCGGAAACTGTTACAGAGAGGGTGTGGGGTATATTAGGGAGTGTTACAGTGAGGGTGTGGGGTATATCGGAAAGTTTTATAGAAAGGGTGTGGGGTATATCAGAGAGTGTTACAGTGAGGGGCGTGGGGATGATCGGTCAGAAATACAGTGAGGGGAGTGGGGTATATCAGAGAGTGTTACAGTGAGGGGTGTGGGTATATCAGACAGTGTTACAGTGAGGGGTGTGGGGATGATCGGTCAGAAATACAGTGAGGGGAGTGGGGCATATCAGAGAGTGTTACAGTGAGGGGTGTGGGGTATATCAGACGATGTTACAGTGAGGGGTGTGGGGATGATCGGACAGAAATACAGAGTGAGGTGTGGGGTATATCAGAAAGTGATAAAGTGATGTGTGCGGGGGATATCAGAGGGTGTTACAGTGAGGGGTGTGGGGCATATCAGATAGTGTTACAGAGGGGGTGTGGGGTATATCAGAGAGTGTTACAGTGAGGGGTGTGGGGTGTATCAGAGAGTGTTATAGTGAGGGGTGTGGGGTGTATCAGAGAGTGTTACTGTGAGGGGTGTGGGGTATATCAGAGAGTGTTACAGTGAGGGGTGTGGGGTGTATCAGAGAGTGTTATAGTGAGGGGTGTGGGGTATATCAGAGAGTGTTACAGTGAGGTGTGTGGGGTGTATCAGAGAGTGTTATAGTGAGGGGTGTGGGGTGTATCAGAGAGTGTTACAGTGAGGGGTGTGGGGTGTATCAGAGAGTGTCAAGTGAGAGGTGTGGGGTATATCGGAGAGTGTTACAGTGAGGGGTGTGGGGTATATCGGAGAGTGTTACATTGAGGGGTGTGGGGTATATCAGAGAGTGTTACAGTGAGGGGTGTGGGGTATATCAAAGAGTGTTACAGTGAGGGGTGTGGGGTATATCAAAGAGTGTTACAGTGAGGGGTGTGGGGTATATCAAAGAGTGTTACAGTGAAGGGTGTGGGGTATATCAAAGAGTGTTACAGTGAAGGGTGTGGGGTATATCAGAGAATGTTACAGTGTGGGGTGTGGGGTATATAGGCGAGTGTTACAGTGAGGAGTGTGGTGTATATCTGAGAGTGTTACAGTGAGGGGTGTGGAGATATCAGAGAGTGTTACAGTGAGGAGTGTGGGGTATATCAGAGAGTGTTACAGTGAGGGGTGTGGGGTACATCATAGAATCTTACAGTGAGGGGTGTGGGGGATATCAGAGAGTGTTACAGTGAGGGGTGTGGGGTATATTGGAGAATGTTATAGTGAGTTGTGGGGTATATCAGAGAGTGTTACAGTGAGGAGTGAGGGGTCTATCAGAGTGTGTTAAAGTGAGGGGTGTGGCATGTATCAGAGAGTGTTAAAGTGAGGGGTGTGGGGTATATCAGACAGCATTAAAGTGATGGGTGAGGGGTATATCAGAGAGTGTTACAGTGAGGTGTGTGGGATGTATCAGAGAGTGTTACAGTGAGGGGTGAGGGGTATATCAGACAGTGTTAAAGTGAGAGGTGTGGTGTATATCAGAGAGTGTTACAGTGAGTAGTGTGGGGTATATCAGAGAATGTTACAGTGAGAAGTGTGGGGTATATCAGAGAGTGTTACAGTGAGGTGTGTGGGGTATATCCGACAGTATTAAAGTGAGAGGTGTGGGGTATATCAGAGAGTGTTACAGTGAGGAATGTGGCGTATATCAAAGAGTGTTACAGTAAGAGGTGTGGGGTATATCGGAGAGTGTTACAGTGAGTGGTGTGGGGTATATCGGAGAGTGTTACAGTGAGGAGTGTGGTGGATATCAGAGAGTGTTAAAGTGAGGAGTGTGGAGTATATCAGAGAGTGTTAAAGCGAGGGGTGTAGGGGATATCAGAGAGTGTTACAGTGAGTGGTGTGGGGTATATCGGAGAGTGTTAAAGTGAGGAGTGTGGAGTATATCAGAGAGTGTTAAAGCGAGGGTTGTGGGGGATATCAGAGAGTGTTACAGTGAGGGGTGTGTGGTATATCGGAGAGTGTTATAGTGAGCAGTGTGGGGATGATCAGACAGAAATACAGTGAGAGGTGTGGGGTATATCAGAGAGTGATAAAGTGAGGGGTGTGGGGGATATCAGAGAGTATTACAGTGAGGGGTGTGGAGTATATCAGAGAGAGTTAAAGTGAGGGGGGTAGGGTGTATCAGAGAGTGTTACATAGAGGGTGTGTGGTATATCAGAGTGTGTTACAGTGAGGGGTGTGTGGTATATCAGAGTGTGTTACAGTGAGGGGTGTGTGCTATATTGAATAGTGTTACAGTGAGGAGTGTGGGGTATATCAGAGATTGTTAAAATGAGGGGTGTGGGGGAAATCAGAGAGTGTTAAAGTGAGGGGTGTAGGGTATATCAGAGAGTGTTACAGTGAGTGGTGTGGGATATATCAGAGAGTGTTACAGTGAGGGGTGTGAGGATGATCGGACAGAAATACAATGAGAGGTGTGGGGTATATCAGAGAGTGATAAAGTGATGGGTGTGGTGGATATCAGAGAGTGTTACAGTGAGGGGTGTGGGATATAACGGAGAATGTTACAGTGAGGGGTGTGGGGTATTTCAGAGAGTGTTAAAGTGCGGGGTGTGGGGGATATCATAGAGTGTTACAGTGAGGGGTGTGGGGTATATCGGAGAATGTTATAGTGAGTTGTGTGTGGTATGTCAGAGAGTGTTACAGTGAGGGGTATGGGGTATAACGGAGAATGTTACAGTGAGGGGTGTGGGGTATATCAGAGAGTGTTAATGTGAGGCGTGTGGGGCATATCAGAGAGTGCTACAGTGAGGGGTGTGGGGTATATCGGAGAGTGTTAAAGTGAGGTGTGTGGGGGATATCAGAGAGTGTTACAGTGAGGGGTGTGGGGTATATCGGAGAATGTTATAGTGAGTTGTGGGGTATATCAGAGAGTGTTACAGTGAGGAGTGAGGGGTCTATCAGAGTGTGTTAAAGTGAGGGGTGTGGCATATATCAGAGAGTGTTAAAGCGAGGGGTGTGGGGTATATCAGACAGCATTAAAGTGATGGGTGAGGGGTATATCAGAGAGTGTTACAGTGAGGGGTGAGGGGTATATCAGACAGTGTTAAAGTGAGAGGTGTGGGGTATGTCAGAGAGTGTTACAGTAAGAGGTGTGGTGTATATCGGAGTGTGTTACAGTGAGGAGTGTGGAGTATATCAGAGAGTGTTAAAGCGAGGGGTGTAGGGGATATCAGAGATTGTTACAGTGAGGGGTGTGGAGTATATCAGAGAGTGTTACAGTGAGGGGTGTGGGGCATCTCAGAGAGTGTTCAAGTGAGAGATGTGGGGGATATCAGAGAGTGTTACAGTGAGGAGTGAGGGGTCTATCAGAGTGTGTTAAAGTGAGGGGTGTGGCATATATCAGAGAGTGTTAAAGTGAGGGGTGTGGGGTATATCAGACAGCATTAAAGTGATGGGTGAGGGGTATATCAGAGAGTGTTACAGTGAGGTGTGTGGGTTGTATCAGAGAGTGTTACAGTGAGGGGTGTGGGGTGTATCAGAGAGTGTTACAATGAGTGGTGTAGGGTATATCAGAGACTGTTACAGTGTGGGGTGTGGGGTATATTGGCGAGTGTTACAGTGAGGAGTGTGGTGTATATCTGAGAGTGTTACAGTGAGGGGTGTGGGTTTTATCAAAGAGTGTTACAGTGAGGGGTGTGGGGATATCAGAGAGTGTTACAGTGAGGGGTGTGGGGTATATCGGAGAATGTTATAGTGAGTTGTGTGGGGTATATCAGAGAGTGTTACAGTGAGGAGTGAGGGGTCTATCAGAGAGTGTTAAAGTGAGGGGTGTAGGGTATATCAGAGAGTGTTACAGGGAGTCGTGTGTTGTATATCAGAGAATGTTACAGTCAGGGTGTGGGGTATATCAGGGAGAGTTACACTGAAGGATATGGGATATATCAGAGAGTGTTACAGTGAGTGGTGTGGGGTATATCAGTGTGTGCTACAGTGAGGGGTGTGGGGTACATAATAGTGTGACAGTGAAGGGTGTGGGGTATATCAGACAGCATTAAAGTGATGGGTGAGGGGTATATCAGAGAGTGTTACAGTGAGGTGTGTGGGTTTTATCAAAGAGTGTTACAGTGAGGGGTGTGGGGATATCAGAGAGTGTTACAGTGAGGAGTGTGGTGTATATCTGAGAGTGTTACAGTAAGGGGTGTGGGTTTTATCAAAGAGTGTTACAGTGAGGGGTGTGGGGATATCAGAGAGTGTTACAGTGAGGGGTGTGGGGTATATCGGAGAATGTTATAGTGAGTTGTGTGGGGTATATCAGAGAGTGTTACAGTGAGGAGTGAGGGGTCTATCAGAGAGTGTTAAAGTGAGGGGTGTAGGGTATATCAGAGAGTGTTACAGGGAGTCGTGTGTTGTATATCAGAGAATGTTCCAGTCAGGGTGTGGGGTATATCAGGGAGAGTTACACTGAAGGATATGGGATATATCAGAGAGTGTTACAGTGAGTGGTGTGGGGTATATCAGTGTGTGCTACAGTGAGGGGTGTGGGGTACAT
This sequence comes from Chiloscyllium plagiosum, assembly GCF_037043375.1. Lineage (NCBI taxonomy): Eukaryota > Metazoa > Chordata > Chondrichthyes > Orectolobiformes > Hemiscylliidae > Chiloscyllium > Chiloscyllium plagiosum. The sequence goes on from NW_028270182.1 coordinate 19,508,952, forward strand.
AATAGTGTGACAGTGAAGGGTGTGGGGTATATCAGACAGCATTAAAGTGATGGGTGAGGGGTATATCAGAGAGTGTTACAGTGAGGTGTGTGGGTTGTATCAGAGAGTGTTACAGTGAGGGGTGTGGGGTGTATCAGAGAGTGTTACAATGAGTGGTGTAGGGTATATCAGAGACTGTTACAGTGTGGGGTGTGGGGTATATAGGCGAGTGTTACAGTGAGGAGTGTGGTGTATATCTGAGAGTGTTACAGTGAGGGGTGTGGGTTTTATCAAAGAGTGTTACAGTGAGTGGTGTGGGGTATATCAGTGTGTGCTACAGTGAGGGGTGTGGGGTACATAATAGTGTGACAGTGAAGGGTGTGGGGTATATCAGAGTTTATTCAAGTGAGGGGTGTTGGGGATATCAGAGTGTTAAAGTGAGGGATTTGGGGGATATCAGACAGTGTTAAAGTGAGGGGTATGGAGTATATCAGAGAGTGTTATAGTGAGGGTGTGGGGTATATCAGAGAGTGTTACAGTGAGGGATGTGGGATGTATCGAAGACCGTTACAGTGAGGGGTGTGGGGTATATCTGAGAGTGTTACAGTGAGGGGTGTGGAGTATATCAAAGAGTGTTACAGTGAGGGGTGTGGGGTGTATCAGACAGTGTTTCAGTGAGGGGTGTGGGGTATATCGGAGAGTGTTATAGTGAGTTGTGTGGGGTAAATCAGAGATCGTTACAGTGAGGAGTGTGGGATCTATCAGAGAGTGTTAAAGTGAGGGGTGTGGGGGATATCAGAGAGTGTTACAGTGAGGGGTGTGGGGTCTATTGGAGAGTGTTACAGTGAGGCGTGTGGAGTATATCAGAAAGTGTTACAGTGAGGAGTGTGGAAGATATCAGAGAGAGTTACAGTGAAGGGTGTGGGATATATCAGAGAGTTTTATAGTGAGGGGTGTGCAGTATATCAGAGAGTGTTACAGTGAGTGGTGTGGGATATATCAGTGTGTGTTACAGTGAGGGGTGTGGGGTATATCAGAGAATGTTACAGTGATGGGTATTGGGTATATCAGTGAGTGTTACAATGAGTGTTGTGGGGTATATCTGTGTGCGCTATATTGAGGGATGTGGAATATATCAGAGAGTGTTACAGTGCGTGGTGTGGGCTGTATTAGAGAGTGTGACAGTGAGGGGTGTGGGGTATATCTGTGTGGGCTACAGTGAGGGGTGTGGGGCATATCAGAGAGTGTTACAGTGTATGGTGTGGGGTATATCAGAGGGTGTTGCAGTGAGTGGTGTGGGGTATATCAGAGAATGTTACAGTGTGGGGTGTGGGGTATAGCGGAGAGTGTTACAGTGAGAGATGTGGGGCATGTCAGAGTGTGTTACAGTGAGGGGTGTGTGGTATATCAGAGTGAGCTCCTGTGAGGGGTGTGGAGGTATATCTGAGAGAGTTAAAGTGAGGGGTGTGGGGTGTATCAGAGAGTGTTACAGTGGGGGGTTTGGGGTATATCAGAGAGATTGACTGTAAGGGGTATGGGGCATATCGGAGAGTGTTACGTGAGTGATGTGGGTTATATCCAAGAGTGTTCCAGTGAGGTGTGTAGGGTGTATCAGAGGGTGACAGTGAGGTGTGTGGGGTGTATCAGAGGGTGACAGTGAGGGGAAGGGGTATATCGGAGACTGTTACTGTGGGGTGAGTTTGGTATATCAGAGAGTCTTACTGTGGGATGTGTGGGGTATAAAGGAGAGTGTTGCAGTGAGGGGTGTGGGGTATATCAGAGAGTGGTACAGAGAGGGGTGTGGGGTACATCGGAGAGTGTTCCAGTGAGGGGTGAGGGGAAAGGTCCCATCTGTATCTAGACTGTCTCCTTCATTACAGAATTTGTAGTCTGTACAACATTGTCTCTCAACGTTTGTCAGTCTTCGAAACTCAAGCCCAGGTTATCTGGCGGACATTACCATGATTAATCTCCGTTGCCCTCCCTCTCTGGCCAGTACATCCTTTGCATAATACAGACACAAAAGCTGCACACAACACCTCACAGCTCTTCGGTCAGGAGCTGGTACAAACCTCCCGATCACCTCTTTATTGCAGAACTCTGATCCCCCTTGAGCAAAGGCCAACATACTGTTGGCCATCCCTTCAAGGTCAGTTGGAGTGACTCACAGAGAGGACAGCCTTTGGAAACCCCTACTGCCCCAACTCTCACTAAGTCATATTCTGTTTCTTTCAAAGGAATCAGCGTCATACTTGTGTGTGCTTTGATTGAGGTCATTCACTGTGCCTATCCAGCTCCTAGAATCTCCACAGTGTGGAAACAGGCTATTCAGCCCAACAACTCCATTCTGACCCTCTGAAGAGTATCCCACCCAGACCCATTCCCCCACCCTATTACTCTGCATTTACCCCTGACTAATGCACCTAACCTACCCACCCCTGATCACTATGGGGTAATTTGGCACGGCCAATCCACCCTAACCTACACATCCCTGAACACTATGGGGTAATTTCCCACAGCCAATCCACCCTAACCCACACATCCCTGAACACTATGGGGCAATTTAGCATGGCCAATCCACCGTAACCTACACATTCCTGAACACTATGGATAATTTAGCATGGCCAATTCACCCTAACCTACACATCCCTGAACACTATGGATAATTTAGCATGGCCAATTCACCCTAACCTACACATCCCTGAACACTATGGATAATTTAGCATGGCCAATCCACCCTTACCTACACATCCCTGAACACTATGGGGTAATTTAACATGGCCAATCCACCCTAACCTACACATCCCTGAACACTATGGGGCAATTTAGCACGGCCAATCCACCCTAACCTACACATCCCTGAACACTATGGGGCAATTTAGCATGGCCAATCCACCCTAACCTGCACATTTTTGGACTGTGGGAGGAAACCCACGCAGACACGGGGAGAACGTGCAAACTCCACACAGATTCTGAGGCTGGAATCAAACCCAGGTCCCTGGCACCGTGAGGCAGCATTGCTAACCACTGAGCCACCGTGCCAGCCCCTTGAGTTTCCTCCCCTAAACCTGTCTTCCTTCCCAGTTTTGGTTACCATCAGCCATTTGTAGTAACATTACAACCGGCCCCTACATCCCAAATCATTGACAGAGATCAGGCGCAGGTACCAGCTGAACACGGACCTTTGCAATCCCCTTGCTAGTGCCTGCCACCCTGAGAGTGATCTTTTGCATTGTTAAACCCTCTCCTTTTAGTCAATTGACCAATTTTCATTCTATACTCGTATATTCCCATTGAAATTATACTCATTAGCTCACAGTGCTGTGGGTGATGGCCTTTTGAATGTAGAAGTTGTGTCAGGTATTTTGAAAAAAATAATTTGCTGTTGTGTGCCAAGTTGAATACAGTTACTGTGGAAATTAAAGCCTTGCGAAGGATTGTTCCGGTGTGATTCAGGGTTGGTTAGCTCACTTGTAATTCAATTCCTACATCAACTGAGGTTACCATAAAGGTTTCCCCTCCTCCCCTTGTCTCGCACGAATGAGACAGCAGCCCTACTGCCCAACAAGTCCACACTGACCTTCCGAAGAGTAACCCACCCAGACCCATTCCCTGACCCGGTATTTACCCCCCCCGACTAATGTACCCAACACTATGGGCAATTTAGCATAGCCAATTCACCCTAACCTGCACCTCATGGGGTGGCATGGTGGTTAGCACTGCTGCCGAACAGCGCCAGGGACCCGGGTTCGAGTCTGGCCTGAGGCAACCGACTGTGTGGAGTTTGCACATTCTCCCTGTGTCTGCGTGGGTTTCCTCCCACAATCCAAAGATGTGCAGGTCAGGGTGTATTGGCCATGCTAAATTGCCCGCAGCATTAGGTGCATTAGTTGGGGGTAAATGCCAGGTCAGGGAATGGATCTGGATGGAAACCAGAGCCGTGCAGACACGGGGAGAATGTGCAAACTCCACACAGACAGTGGCCCGAGGCTGGAATCGAACCCGGGTCTCTGGTGCTGTGTGGCAGCACTGAGCCTCTGGAAGGGGGAGAAAAGCCCTCAAAAATCAAAACCTAAGCCTCCACTGAGAGATTCCCAAGAGGGGGCCCCAAAAATAACCCCCCCCCCGACCCCGGTTTCCAGGCAGCTGTTATTCTGTGAATAAATCACCTAACATCTTAGAGACGAAAACAGAAATTGCCAGAAAGGCTCAGCAGGTCTGGCAGCATCTGCGGAGAGAAATCAGAGCTAGCGTTTCGGGTCGAGCGACCTTTCCTCAGAAGCTGCTGCTGAGCTTTTCCAGCAACTTCTGTTTTCATTTCTGATCGAACAGCATCTGCAGTTTGCTGGGTTTTTACCTGAAGAAGGGCTCATGCCCGAAACGTCGATTCTCCTGCTCCCTGGATGCTGCCTGACCTGCTGCGCTTTTCCAGCAACACATTTTTCAGCTCTGATCGCCAGCATCTGCAGACCTCACTTTCTCCTGGTGGGTTTTTACCCAATCAGTTTAGAGTCTGCAACGCACTCTCTGCATTCTAGGCAAACTCCCTGCCTTTTTAACCAACGGATAAGTTTTAAACTTTAAAGGACAGTTAAACCTCATCATTTTGCATTGAATCACATGCTGGCAACTAAATATTATACAGAGATGCAACAAGCCACATCGGGGATCTCTACATTCTGCTAGCGCCTGGTGTACTTTACAACGCTGCATGAGGTTGGGGTTCCAGCAGCTGATGGGGTATGCTTGCCATGGTGCCTGGGCCATGATCCCAGCTGGATCTGAAGAACAAGGCATTGCTGACAGCCTGGGTGAACGAGTCGGCAAAGTCGGCGAGCTATCAGAGGGCTACCCATGAGGCAACGGCTTGCATTGAGGGTGGCAAGTGGACTTAGGGAGACGGCAAAGAGGGAAGTCTCTCAGACCCTTATTTTCGACTCAAAGGAACGGAGTTCCCAGAAGCAGGAGCAGTCCCTTTAGCTGTTCGAGACTACCCTGCATTTCATTCACTTCTAAAGCAGGAGCAGGAATTTGCCATTCAACTTTTCCATCCTGCTCTGAGATCTTACAATCATAGACTCATAGAGATGTACAACACGGAAACAGACCCTTCGGCCCAACCCGTCCATGCCGACCAGATATCCCAACCCAATCTAGTCCCACCTGCCAGCACCCGGTCCATATCAAATAACAAAGAAAATTTATAGCCCAGGAACAGGCCCTTCAGCCCTCCAAGCCTGAGCCGATCCAAGTCCACTGCCTAAACCTGTCGCCCAATTTCTAAGGATCTGTATCCCTCTGCTCCCCACCTACTCATGCATCTGTCCAGACACATCTTAAATGAATCTACCACCTCTGCTGGCAACGTGTTCCAGACTCCCACAGCCTTGCTGCGTGTATCACCCTTAAACTTTTCACCTCTCACCTTGAAAGCATGACCTCTTGTTATTGAATCCTTCACCCTGGGAAAAAGCTTGTCTCTATCTACCCTGTCTATACCCTTCATGATTTTGTAAACTTCAATCAGGTCCCCCCTCAATCTCCTTTTTTCTAATGAAAACCAATCTAACCTACTCAACATCTCTTCATAGCTAGCACCTTCCATACCAGGCAACATCCTCGTAAACCTTTTCTGCACCCTCTCCGAAGCGTCCACACCCTTTTGGTAATGTGGCGACCAGAACTGTACATAGTATTCTAAATGTGGCTGAACCAATGTCGTGTACAATTTTAACATGACCTGCCAGCTCTTATACTCAATACCCCGTCCGATGAAGGCAAACATATCATATGCCTGCTTGACCACTCTATCCACCTGTGCAGCCACCTTCAGGGTACAATGGACCTGAACTCCCAGATCTCTCTTCTCATCAACTTTTCCCAAGGCTCTTCCGTTTACAGTACAGTTCACTCTAGGAATAGACTTCCCAAAATGCATCACCTCACATTTGTCAGGATTGAACTCCATCTGCCATTTCTCTGCCCAACTCTCCAGCCTATCTATATTCTCCTGTATTCTCTGACAGTCCCCTACACTTTCTGCCACCAATCTTCATGTCATCTGTAAACTTGATCAGACCAACAATGCCCTCTGCCAGGTCATTGATGTATATCACAAACAACACTGGCCCCAACACTGACCCCTGTGGAACACCACTGGTCACCTTTCTCCATTTCGAGACACTCCCTTCAACTACTACTCCCTGTCTTCTGTTGCTCAACCAGTTCTTTATCCACCGAGCTAGAACACCCTGCACACCATGTGACTTCACTTTCTCCATTACTCTACAATGGGGAACCTTATCAAACGCCTTACTAAAGTCCATGGATATGACATCTATAGCCCTTCCTTCATCTAGCAACTTGGTCACTTCCTCGAAGAACTCTATCAAGTTGGTAAGGCAGGATCTCCCCCGCACAAAACCATGTTGCCTATCACTGATAAGCCCATTCTTTTCCAAATATAAATAAATCCTATCCCTCAGTACCTTCTCCAGAAACTTTCCCACCACTGACGTCAGGCTCACTGGTCTGTAGTTACCCGGAATATCCCTACTACCCTTCTTGTACAGGGGGACAACATTAGTAACTCTCCAGTCCTCCGGCACCTCACCTGTATTTAAGGATGCCACAAAGATATCTGTCAGGGCTCCAGCTATTTCCTCTCTCGCCTCCCTCAGCATCCTGGGATAGATCCCATCCGGTCCTGGGGATTTGTCCACCTTAATACCCTTTAGCCTACCCAACACATCTTCCCTACTTATGTCAACATGATCCAGAGTAAACAAACTTCTATCTCTAATCTCAACATTCATCATGTTCCTCTCCTCAGTGAACACTGACGCAAAGTAATAATTCAGAAACTCACCCATTCTCTCAGGTTCGACACACAGCCTTCCTTCGTTATCCTTTAGTGGTCCAATCCTTTCTCTAGTTACCCGTTTGCTTCAGCCTTTTCCTGTAGCTCAAACCCTCCAACCCTGGCGACATCCTTGTAAATCTTTTCTGAACCTTTTCAAGTTTCACAACATCTTTCCGATAGGAAGGAGACCAGAATTGCACGCAATATTCCAACAGTGGCCTAACCAATGTCCTGTACAGCCGCAACATGACCTCCCAACTCCTGTACTCAATACTCTGGTTGACTGCTCTATGTTAGACCCTCCACTCCCGACCTCCCCTCAACTCGCTTGTCCGTCAGAAATCTGTCTAATTCTGCGTTGAATAAGTTTAAATGTTGAACTTTCTTTCCCAGAAGTTATAGAAGGCTAATGTTCTAATGACCCTCCTTACTTCTGAATAATAAACAAACAATTTTAATTCTTTGGTTGTGTCCACTACTCTGAGTCTCCACCACAAGTTACCTCCCTGATATCCACCTCATCCAATCCTCTCAGGATTTTCAATAAGATCAACCCCTCATTTTCCTGAATTCTAAGCCAAACTTGTTCCACTTCCCTGTCATCCCAGTAATCTGTCACGCGAACATTCTCTGAACTGGTGTTTTAAAGTAAATATCTATTTCTTTCAATTAAGGAGAACTAAATTGCCCGCAGCGCTCTGAATAGGTCAAAAAGTGTGGCGCTGGGAAAGAACAGCAGGTCAGGCAGCGTCTGAGGTGCTTTTCCAGCACCACACTCTCGACTCTGACCTCCAGCATCTGCAGTCCTCACTTCCTTGTCGTGCTGAAGATGTGGTCTCACCAGGGCCCTGTCCAGTTCAGTAAAACCCCCCCGATCTTTTATGTTCCCATTCATTTACAGTAAACACCGAGATTAATTTCTCTTCTTAATGACTTGCTGCGCCAGGAGTTAACTTTACATGAGTCGTGTACCTAATCACTTCCGCACCAGTGAGTTCTGCAATCTCTCCCGACGGACACGAGGGTTTTGTGTTCTGCTGACAAAAGTGGACAGCAGAGGAACAGAGCCTCCGGCCTTCCGCATTTGTGCCCACCATGATCCCTTTCTAAACTAATCCCAACTACCTGTGTGTAATCCATGTCCCCCTATACCTTGTCTGTTCATGTGTCTGTCTAAACGCCTGTTAAACATTGAGTTTGTATCTGCTTTAACCACTTCCCACGGCAGCGCGGTCTCGGCACCTCTGACCTTCTGTGTTAGGAACCTGCCTCACACATCTCCTTTAAATCTTCCCCCTCACTTTAAACCTGTACCCCCTACTTTTTGATCTACTTTTACTCCCATTATAGTCTATCCAACAAGTACTTCTTCTCATTCACCTGTATCTCTTGGTCGAATCTCCACCTACCCTTAAAAACTATTTTTCTGAATAAGGGTCACTGGAACTCAAAACATTAACTCTGATCCCTCGCCACAGACGCTGTCAAGACTTGTCGAGTTTCTCCAGTAATTTGTTTCATTTTAGATAGAGTCATAGAGATGTTCAGCACGGAAACAGAAATTTCAGTCCAATTCTTCCATGCCGACCAGATATCTTAAATTATCAGACTCCCATTTGCCAGCATCTGGCCCATATCCCTCCAAACCCTTCCTATTCATATACCCATCCAGATGCCTCTTAAATGATGCAATTGTACCAGCCTCCACCACATCCTCTGGCAGCTCATTCCAAACACGTACCATCCTCTGTGTGAAAAAGTTGCCCCTCAGGTCTCATTTATATCTTTCCCCTCTCACCCTAAACCTATGCCCTCTAGTTCTGGATTCCCCCACCCCAGGAAAAAGACTTTGCCTATTTACCCTATCCGTGCCCCTCAGGATTTTGCAAACCTCAATAAGGTCACCCCTCAGCCTCCGACGCTCCAGGGAAAAGAGCCCCAGCCTGTTCGGCCTCTCACTAAAGCTCAAACCCTCCACGATCAACCCACCCTAACCTACACATCCCTGAACACTATGGGGCAATATAGCATGGCTAATCCACCCTAACCTACACATCCCTGAACACTATGGGGCAATTTAGCATGGCTAATCCACCCTAACCCACACATGCTTGAACACTATGGGGCGATTCAGCATGGCCAATCCACCCGAACCTACACATCCCTGAACACGATGGGACAATTTAGCACGGCCAGTCCACCCTAACCTACACATCCCTGAACAGTATGGACAATTTAGCATTGCCAACCCACCCTAACCTACACATCCCTGAACACTATGGATAATTTAGCATGGCCAGTCCACCCAAACCTACACATCACTGAATACTATGGGCAATTTAGCATGGCCAATCCACCCTAACTTACACATCCCTGAACACTATGGGCGATTTAGCATGGCCAATTCACCCTAACCTACACATCCCTGAATACTATGGGCAATTTAGCATGGCCAATCCAAGCTAACCTACACATCCCTGAACACTAAGGGACAATTTAGCATGGCCAGTCCACCCTAACCTACACATCCCTGAACACTATGGACAATTTAGCATTGCCAACCCACCCTAACCTACACATCCCTGAACACTATGGACAATTTAGCATGGCCAGTCCACCCAAACCTACACATCCCTGAATACTATGGGCAATTTAGCATGGCCAATCCAAGCTAACCTACACATCCCTGAACACTAAGGGACAATTTAGCATGGCCAGTCCACCCTAACCTACACATCCCTGAACACTATGGACAATTTAGCATTGCCAACCCACCCTAACCTACACATCCCTGAACACTATGGACAATTTAGCATGGCCAGTCCACCCAAACCTACACATCCCTGAATACTATGGGCAATTTAGCATGGCCAATCCACCCGAACTTACACATCCCTGAACACTATGGACAATTTAGCATGACCAATCCACCCTAACCTACACATCCTTGAACACTATGGGGTATTTAGCATGGCCAATCCACCCTAACCTACACATCCCTGAACACTGTGGGACAATTTCCCACGGCCAATCCACCCTAACCTACACATCCCTGAAAACTATGGACAATGTAGCATGGCCAAACCACCCTAACCTGCACATCCCTGAACACTATGGACAATGTAGCATGGCCAATCCACCCTAACCTATACATCCCTGAACACCATTGGACAACTTAGCATTGCCAATCCACCCTAACCTACACATCCCTGAACATTATGGGGTAATTTAGCATGGCCAATCCACCCTAACCTAACATCCCTGAACACTATGGGGTAATTTAGCACGGCCAATCCACCCTAACCGACACATCCCGGAACAGTATGGGACAATTTAGCATGGCCAATCCACCCTAACCTACACATCCCTGAACACTATGGGACAATTTAGCACGGCCTATCCACCCAAACCTACACATCCCTGAACACTATGGGGCAATTTAGCATGGCCAATCCACCCTAACCTACACATCCCTGAACACTATGGGATAATTTAGCATGGCCAATCCACCCTAACCTACACATCCCTAAACGCTATTGGTCAATTTAGCATGGCCAATCCACCCTAACCTTCACATCCCTGAAAACGATGGACAATTTAGCATGGCCAATCCACCCTAACCTACACATCCCTGACCACTATGGGGCAATTTAACATGGCCAATCCACCCTAACGTACACATCCTTAAACGCTATGGGGCAATTTAGCACGGCCTATCCACATTAACCTGCACACCCCTGAACACTATGGGGTAATTTAGCACGGCCAATCCATCCTAACCCTCACATCCCTGGACACTATTGGACAATTTAGCATGGCCAATCCACCCTAACCTACACATCCCTGAACACTATGGGTAATTTAGCATGGCCAATCCACCCTAACCTACACATCCCTGAACACTATGGGGCAATTTAGCATGGCCAATCCACCCTAACCTACACATCCCTGAACACTATGGGGTAATTTAGCATGGCCAAACCACCCTAAACTACACATCCCTGAAAACTATGGGATAATTTAGCATGGCCAATCCAACCTAACTAGCACATCCCTGAACACTACGGGGTAATATGTCACGGCCAATCCATCCTAACCGACACATCCCTGAAAACAATGGATAATTTAGCACAGCCAATCCACCCTAACCTACACATCCCTGAACACTATGGGACAATTTCCCATGGCCAATCCACCCTAAACTACACATCCCTGAAAACTACGGGCAATTTAGCATGGCCAATCCACCCTAACCTACACATCCCTGAAAACTATGGACAATTTAGCATGGCCAATCCACCCTAACCTACACATCCCTGAAAACTATGGGATAATTTACCATGGCCAAACCACTCTAACCTACACATCCCTGAAAACTATGGGATAATTTAGCATGGCCAATCCACCCTAACCTACACGTCTCTGAACACTATGGGACAATTTAGCATGGCCAATCCACCCTAACTCACACATCCCTGAAAACTATGGGGTAATTTAGCACGGCCAATCCACCCGAACCTACACATCCCTGGACAATATTGGACAATTTAGCATGGCCAATCCACCCTAACCTACACATCCCTGAAAACTATGGGATAATTTAGCATGGCCAATCCACCCGAACCTACACATCCCTGAACACTATGGGGCAATTTAGCACGGCCAATTCCCTCACCTACACATCCCTGAACACATGGGACAATTTCCCACGGCCAATCCACCCTAACCTGCACATCCCTGAAAACTATGGACAATTTAGCACGGCCTATCCACCCTAACCTACACATCCCTGAACATTATGGGGTAATTTAGCACGGCCAATCCATCCTAACCTACACATCCCTGAACATTATGGGGTAATTTAGCACGGCCAATCCACCCTAACCTACACATCCCTGAACAGTATGGGACAATTTAGCATGGCCAATCCACCCTAACCTACACATCCCTGAACACTATGGGACAATTTAGCACGGCCTATCCACCCTAACCTACACATCCCTGAAAACTATGGACAATTTAGCATGGCCAATCCACCCTAACCTACACATCCCTGAACATTATGGGGTAATTTAGCACGGCCAATCCACCCTAACCTACACATCCCTGAACAGTATGGGACAATTTAGCATGGCCAATCCACCCTAACCTACACATCCCTGAACACTATGGGACAATTTAGCACGGCCTATCCACCCTAACCTACACATCCCTGAAAACTATGGATAATTTAGCATGGCCAATTCACCCTAACCTACACATCCCTGAACACTATGGGGCAATATCGCATGGCCAATTCACCCTAACCTACACATCCCTGAACACTATGTGCAATTTGGCATGGCCAATCCACCCTAACCTACACATCCCTGAACACTACGTCACAATTTGACTACTGTCCCTGAACAGTATGGGACAATTTAGCATGGCCAATCCACCCTAACCTACACATCCCTGAACACTATGGGGCAATATCGCATGGCCAATTCACCCTAACCTACACATCCCTGAACACTATGGGACAATTTAGCACGGCCTATCCACCCTAACCTACACATCCCTGAAAACTATGGACAATTTAGCATGGCCAATCCACCCTAACCTACACATCCTTGAACACTATGGGACAATTTCCCATGGCCAATCCACCCTAACCTACACATCCCTGAACACTATGGGGCAATATCGCACGGCCAATCCACCCTAACCTACACATCCCTGAACACTATGGGGTAATTTAGCAAGCCAATCTACCCGAACCTACACATCCCTGAACACTATTGGACAATTTCCCATGGCCAATCCACCCTAACCGACAAATCCCTGAACTCTATGGGGTAATTTAGCATGGCTAATCCACCCTAACCTACACATCCCTGAACACTATGGGGTAATTTAGCATGGCCAATCCACCCTAACCTACACATCCCTGAACACTATGGGTAATTTAGCATGGCCAATCCACCCTAACCTACACATCCCTGAACACTATGGGGTAATTTAGCATGGCCAATCCACCCTAACCTACACATCCCTGAACACTATGGGGTAATTTAGCATGGCCAATCCACCCTAACCTACACATCCCTGAAAACTATGGAAAATTTGGTATGGCCAATCTACCCTAACCTACACATCCCTGAAAACTATGGAAAATTTGGTATGGCCAATGCACCCTAACCCACACATCCCTGAACACTATGGGTAATTTAGCATGGCCAATCCACTCTAACCTACACATCCCTGAACACTATGGGTAATTTAGCATGGCCAATCCACCCTAACCTACACATCCCTGAACACTATGGGTAATTTAGCATGGCCAATCCACCCTATCCTACACATCCCTGAACACTATGGGTAATTTAGCACGGCCACTCCACCCTAACCTACACATCCCTGAACACTATGGGGTCATCTAGCATTTCCAATCCACCCTAACCTACACATCCCTGAACACTATGGGTAATTTAGCATGGCCAATTCACCCTAACCTACACATTCCTGAACACTATGCGCAATTTGGCACGGCCAATCCACCCTAACCTACACATCCCTGAACACTACGTCACAATTTGGCACGGCCAACCCACCCTAACCTACACATCCCTGAACACTATGGGCAATTTTGCACAGCCAATCCACCCTAACCTACACATCCTGAACACTATGGGGAAATTTAGCATGGCCAATCCACCCGAACCTACACATCCCTGAACACTATTGGACAATTTCCCATGGCCAATCCACCCTAACTGACAAATCCCTGAACTCTATGGGGTAATTTAGCATGGCCAATCCACCCTAACCTACACATCCCTGAACACTATGGGTAATTTAGCATGGCCAATCCACCCTAACCCACACATCCCAGAACACTATGGGGTAATTTAGCATGGCCAATCCACCCTAACCTACACATCCCTGAAAACTATGGAAAATTTAGTATGGCCAATCCACCCTAACCCACACATCCGTGAACACTATGGGTAATTTAGCATGCCCAATCCACCCTAACCTACACATGCCTGAACACTATGGGGCAATTTAGCATGGCCAATCCACCCTAACCTACACATCCCTGAACACTATGGGGTAATTTAGCATGGCCAATCCACCCTAACCTACACATCCCTGAACACTATGGGGCAATTTAGCACCACCAATCCACCCTAACCTACACATCCCTGAACACTATGGGGCAATTTAGCACCACCAATCCACCCTAACATACACATCCCTGAACACTATGGGGCAATTTAGCATGGCCAATCCACCCTAACCTACACATCCCTGAACACTATGGGGTAATTTAGCACGGCCAATCCACCCTAACCTACACATCCCTGAACACTATGGGGTAATCTAGCATGGCCAATCCACCCTAACCCACACATCACTGAACACTATGGGATAATTTAGCATGGCCAATCCACCCTAACCTACACATCCCTGAACACTATGGGGCAATTTAGCATGGCCAATCCACCCTAACCTACACATCCCTGAACACTATGGGGTAATCTAGCATGGCCAATTCACCCTAACCTACACATCCCTGAACACTATGGGGCAATTTAGCATGGCCAATCCACCCTAACCTACACATCCCTGAACACTATGGGGCAATTTAGCATGGCCAATCCACCCTAACCTACACATCCCTGAACACTATGGGGTAATCTAGCATTTCCAATCCACCCTAACGTACACAGCTTGGACTGTGGGAGGAAACCGGAGACCTGGAGGAAACCCACGCTGACACGGGGAGAACGTGCAAACCCCACACAGACAGTCGCCCGAGGCTGGAATCGAACCCGGGTCCCTGGCAGCGGTGGTAATCACTGAGCCACCGTGCCACCCACAAAGGGAATAAGTGACCCAAATGGGCTGATACGTTGCCATGGTTACCGTATCCTAGCAAGCTTGCAGCTCAAGATGAATTTATTGAATGTAAATCCCGTCAGCTGCTGTGGGATTTGAATCCTGAACCTCTGAATTCCCAGCCCAGTGACACCACCATCTCCCCGCCTCTGTGTGGCAAAATATCTGGGCGACTGAGCCCCACGTCGCTCCGTTATTGATAAAGGAGCAATGAGTAGCGTGCTCCTCCCTGTTTGATGCTTCGTTCCAAAACACAGAGCCGTCAAGAGCTTCAGCAGAGCACCAGCTCCCGAAAGCAGCGTCAGTTTGAGCACTTAATTACAAAGGAGGTTCAGCTCGTGGGAAACATAAGGTGTAGGAGCAGAAACTAGGCCATTCAGCCCATCGAGCCCACTCCGCCATTCAATCATGGCTGATAGGTTTCTCAACCCCATTCTCCCGCTTCCTCCCTGTAACCCCTTGATCCCGGTGACACTCAAGAACCTGTCCATCTCCATCTTAAGTATACTCAACGCCCGAGCCCCCACAGCCCTCTGTGGCAGTGAATCCTAGCGATTCCCCACTCTCTGACTGAAGACGTTTCTCCTTCTCTCCATTCTAAAAGCTCTTCCTTTTACTCGAAGGCTGTGCCCTCGGGTCCCAGACGCTCCTACCATTGGAAACATCTTCCCAACATCCTCTCTGTTCAGTATTCTATATGTTTCAGTTAGACCCCCCCCCCCTTATCCTTCTAAACTCCATTGAGTGTAGACCCAGAGCCCTCAAACGTCCCTCACATGTTAAGCGTCAGCAGCAACCGACCAAAGATGGGGGAAAGCAAGAATGGAAAGAGTTTGCAAAGGGATACAGAGACAGTTCAGCGCATGAGTGGAAGATTTGATAGATTCCCTACAGTGTGGAAACAGGCCCTTCGCCCCAACAAGTCCACACCGACCCTCCGAAGGGTAACCCATCCCGACCCATTTCCCCCTGATTAATGCACCTGACACAATGGACATTTCAGCATGGCCAATTCGCCCTGACCTGCACATCTTTGGAGTGTGAGAGGAAACCGGAGCACCCGGAGGAAACCCACGCAGACACGGGGAGAATGTGCAAACTCCACACAGTCAGTTGCCCGAGGCTGGAATCGAACCTGGGACCCTGGCGCTGTGAGGCAGCAGTGCTAACCACTGAGCTACCGATGGAGTATAATGTTGGAACACGCAAGGTTAGAACAAAGGCAGGAAGAATAGAAATTCTGTTTCAAATGGAGAAATACTGCAGAACGCTGTGCTTGAGGTGGGGGGGGTCGAGATGTCCTTGTAAATGCATCTCCAAAGGCCAAATGCAGGTACAGCATGTAACTAGGATGGCAAATAGTAGTGGGGCCTTTATTTACAGAGGGGATAGAGTATAAACATAGGGAAGTCTTCCTACAACAGTACGGTCTCTTAGTGAGACTGTCCCTGGAATACTGTGTATGGTTTTGGACTCCTTTCTAAGTAAGACCATAAAATATAGCACCTGAGGTAGCCATTCAGCCCATCAAATCTGCCCCATAATTTGATCATGGCTGATATGTTTCTCAATGCCATTCTCCTGCCTTCCCCGTAACCCTGCATTCCCTCACTAATATCTATCTCTGTCTTAAAGACACTCAACGACTTGATTTCCAGAGTCCTCTGTGGGAATGAGTTCCACAGACTGACCGCCAGGGAAGAAATTCCTCCTCATCTCGGTTTTAAAGGGTCACCCTTTCTCTCGTTCTAAAGGGTCCTCGTTTCTCCTGCCAGCCGAGAAAATATTCTCTGCATCCTCTGTACCCACACACCTCTCAGTGCTTTCCAGGTTTCAGTCAGACTCCCCCCTCCCCCTTCTCCTTCTTAAACTCCATCGAGTACAGATCCCAGAGTCCTCAACCTCATATCCCAAGACCTTAATTCCTGGGGTCATTCTCACAAACCTCCTCCAGCTGCCCTACCTTCGATATGGCCCGTTAGAACGGAGAGAAGGAGAAACATCTTCAGCCAGAGAGTGGGAAATCTCTGGAATTCACTGCCACAGAGGGCTGTGGGGGCCAGGTCATCGAGTATATTTAAGACGGAGATGGATAGGTTCCTGAGTGTCACGGGGATCAAGGGTTACCAGGAGAAAGCAGGAGAATGGGGTTGAGAAACCTCTCAGCCATGATTGAATGGTGGAGTGGGTCCGATGGGCTGAATGGCCTAGTTTCTGCTCCTGTATCTTATGGTCTTATGTTCCCAGAGCCAATCTTCCTTTGTAATTAGATGTGGCTCACAGTATTCCAAAGTAGACAGGCTGGAAAAGGCC
Organism: Chiloscyllium plagiosum; assembly: GCF_037043375.1. NCBI lineage: Eukaryota > Metazoa > Chordata > Chondrichthyes > Orectolobiformes > Hemiscylliidae > Chiloscyllium > Chiloscyllium plagiosum. The sequence goes on from NW_028270182.1 coordinate 19,525,990, forward strand.
AGGCAGCATCAGGAGGTGGAGAAGTCGAAGTTTTGGGTATAACCCCTCCTCAGGACTCGGGGGAGGGGGGGGGGGTAGGTGTGGGGGGAGCTGTAGATAATAGGGGAGGCGGGGGGGTGCAGAGAGGGGAAGTGGGGATAGGTGAAGACAGATTGAGGTTACAACCTGGTTGGTCAATGGGAGGGACGAATCCGGTTGATGGCTGGGAGCAGTGGAAGGGAGGGGGAGGGGCAGGGAAGGTCACCTGATCATAACATAGCCTCAGCAGTAGATACAGTCACAGAGACGTACAGCAGGGAATCAGATCCTTCGGTCCAACCCGTCCATGCCGACCAGATATCCCAACCCAATCGAGTCCCACCTGCCAGCACCGGCCCATATCCCTCCAAACCCTTCCTATTCATATACCCATCCAAATGCCTCTTAAGTGTTGCAATTGTACCAGCCTCCACCACTTCCTCTGGCAGGGGGACCCATAATTCGAAAGAACAGGTGCTGGAACGCTGATAGGAAACCGAGGCACAGCTTTCTGAAGATAGGTCATCTACCCAAAATGCCACATTCTGTTTCTCCACAAACATCTCCTGAACTGCGGAGCTTTTCCTACAATTTCTGGATTTATTTTAGAATTCCAACATCTGCTCATGTCGAGACTGCAGTGGTGGGGGAGGGGGGTGGAGGTGTGGTGGGGAGGGGGTCGGGGGAAAAGGAAGGGGAGTTAGTGAGTTTTGTGAAGATTTGTACCTCAGGTTGAGATTCTGGATATAGGTTTACTCGCTGAGCTGGAAGGTTCGTTTTCAGATGTTTCGTCATCGTACTAGGTAACGTCATCAGTGAGTCTCCGAATGAAGACTGGGGGTATAGCCCGCTTTCTATTTATACATTTAAGTTTCCTAGGGTTGGTGGTGTGGTGACATCATTTCCGATGGCGATGTCATTTCCTGTTCTTTTTCTCAGGGGATGGCAAATGGGACCCAAGTCAAGTGTTTGTTGATAGAGGTCTGGTTGGAATGCCATGCTTCTAGGAATTCTTGTGCGTGTGTCTGTTTGGCCTGTCCAAGCATGGATGTGGGACAACACATCCACGATGATGTCACCACAGGAAGTGACATCAGCAACCCTAGGAAACACAAATATATAAATAGAAAGCGGGCTACACCAACAGTGCTTCATCTGGAGGCTCACTGAAGATGTTATGGTGTAGTATGGTGACGAAACGTCTGAAAATGAACCTTCCAGCTCGGCGAGCAAACCTACATTCAGGAAGGGGAGTCTCAGGGGCTGCATTCCATCAGTTCAAAACCCAGCCGCGAATTCTTTCAGGCAGCCAGTCTATCAGTCACGAAACGGTGACGTTACAAAGGAGCATTGCTCCGTCATCCACATTTCTCCACATTCTAGGCAACGCCTCGGCAAAACGTGGGCACGTGTTGGACTGAGTACTTCAGCAGGTCGGTCACAAGTGCACTGCAGATAAAATGATTGGCTCCAAGTTTCAATCTTCAATCTCTAAATCAAACCTCTAATGTGGGGCAGGTTTTTGAGATCCATCCCAGAAACACCCCAATCCCAGAGATGGGATGTGCAAATGACACAGAATATCAGGTGTTTGAAAAGGGGAGAATTCTTTTAAGAATTAAAGAAAATCCCTTGAATATCAATGGTCGTCCTCAATAACTTCCAACTTCTCAAAAACCTCAACACACAATTGATGTAAAATGGTGCCATGCTAATCATTAACTGGGATTACTACAGCTGCAAGATGTCCCCCAACCACACCACGGATCTTTCACCTGTCATTGCATATCCTTACATCCATCATGAGTCACTCCCTACCTGTCTGAATGTCCCTGCAATGAGACAGAAGGTGCACTGTACCTCAGTCACATCACCAACAGGATGTGGAGGTCAGGTTATGGTCTCCATGACACTGCACATGAGATAAGGCAGGACTGGGTCACCGATAATCTCTCACTCGCAGAGGATAGGTCCCATCAAACTATTTCTACAGCACTGAACGCCAAAACACCTAACCCCTTCCCATTCACTCCCACTGTACACCATCCCAATGGATCCAAACCTCTTCCCACTCACTCCCCATTATACACAACCGCAAAGGATCCAAACCTCTTCCTGTTCACTCCCACTGTACAATATCAATGCATCTAAACCCCTTCCCATTCACTCCCATTGTACACCATCCCAATGGACCCAAACCCCTTCCCATTCACTCCCATTGTATACCATCCCAATCGACCCAAACTCCTTCCCATTCACTCCCATTGTACACCATCCCAATGGACCCAAACTCCTTCCCATTCACTCCCATTGTACACCATCCCAATGGACCCAAACTCCTTCCCATTCACTCCCATTGTACACCATCCCAATGGACCCAAACCCCTTCCCAGTCACTCCCATTGTACACCATCCCAATGGACCCAAACTCCTTCCCATTCACTCCCATTGTACACCATCCCAATGGACCCAAACTCCTTCCCATTCACTCCCATTGTACACCATCCCAATGGACCCAAACTCCTTCCCATTCACTCCCATTGTACACCATCCCAATGGACCCAAACCCCTTCCCAGTCACTCCCATTGTACACCATCCCAAAGGACCCAAACTCCTTCCCATTCACTCCCATTGTACACCATCCCAATGGACCCAAACCTCTTCCCAATCACTCCCATTGTACACCATCCCAATGGACCCAAACTCCTTCCCATTCACTCCCATTGTACACCATTCCAATGGACCCAAACCCCTTCCCAGTCACTCCCATTGTACACCATCCCAATGGACCCAAACTCCTTCCCATTCACTCCCATTGTACACCATCCCAATGGACCCAAACTCCTTCCCATTCACTCCCATTGTACACCATCCCAATGGACCCAAACCTCTTCCCAATCACTCCCATTGTACACCATCCCAATGGACCCAAACACCTTCCCAATCACTCCCATTGTACACCATTCCAATGGACCCAAACCCATTCCCATTCACTCCCATTGTACACCATTCCAATGGACCCAAACCCCTTCCCATTCACTCCCATTGTACACCATCCCAATGGACCCAAACCCCTTCCCATTCACTCCCAAAGCATCAAATCAAATATATACTGTTAATGAAGCCATCTGAAGATGCTGCACTGACATTTGTAATTTACCTTCAGCTAGAAACCACGTGTTGCCTAGAATCAATGCCAAGGGGACATTGACAAGACCAAACTGCTTTCCTGCAAACTGCAGGGTGTTCAGAGGAAGTGACCCAGAGGACTCGATGGACAGTTTGAAAGCTGAAAGTCAGATTCCAGCAGATCATGTGTCTGGCAGAGTCATTAAACTCCTCAAAACGTTGGGATCCTGAGGCCCACATTTGGACAGGATTGGAAATCATGTGCGGAACATCTGGGTGAAAATGGCAATGAAGGTGGATAACAGGAAGAACACTACTATCTGATATTCTCAAGAGGGTTGGAATATAAAAGCACTGTTGTGCTACTGAGCCTTTATAAAGCTCTGGTTAGGCCCCATTTGGAGTACTGTGTCCAGTTTTGGTCCCCACACCTCAGGAGGGACAGACTGGCACTGGAGCGTGTCCAGCGGAGATTCACACGGATGATCCCTGGAATGGTAGGTCTAACATACGAGGAACGGCTGAGGATCCTGGGATTGTATTCATTGGAGTTTAGAAGATTAAGGGGAGATCTAATAGAAACTTACAAGGTAATACATGGCTTAGAGAGGGTGGACGCTAGGAAATTGTTTCCGTTAGGCGAGGAGACTAGGACCCGTGGACACAGCCTTAGAATTAGAGGGGGTAAATTCAGAACAGAAATGCGGAGACATTTCTTCAGCCAGAGAGTGGTGGGCCTGTGGAATTCATTGCCGCAGAGTGCAGTGGAGGCCGGGACACTAAATGTCTTCAAGGCTGAGATTGATAAATTCTTGATGTCACAAGGAATTAAGGGCTATGGGGAGAATGCGGGTAAGTGGAGCTGAAATGCCCATCCGCCATGATTAAATGGCGGAGTGGACTCGATGGGCCGAATGGCGTTACTTCCACTCCTGTGTCTTATGGTCTTATGGTCTTATAGGCTTATGATATTCTGATAGTACCTGGACCAAAACAGCCAAATCAGACATTCGAGGCAGGTGACAAACCCTTTAGGCAAATAGGAAGGTATTATCGGACAGCTTAAAGCAAAAGAGTTCAGCAGAGTATGTTATGGAGGGAATTTCACAGCTGGGGGTCTGGTTAGCTGGCAATGGTGGAGCGATGGGAACTGGAAGATGGTCAAGAGGCCCAACCGAGAGGAACATAGAGATCGCAGTGGGGTGTAAGGGGGTATAAAGCTGCCTCTACACTGTCCCTCCTCAAACACTCCCAGGACAGGGACAGCACAGGGTTAGATACAGGGTAAAGCTCCCTCTACACTGTCCCCATCAAACACTCCCAGGACAGGGACAGCACAGGGTTAGATACAGGGTAAAGCT
>NW_028270182.1:19535498-19550498 GCF_037043375.1 Chiloscyllium plagiosum
GTGTGTGTGGGTGTGCGGTGTGTGTGTGGGTGTGCGGTGTGTGTGTGGGTGTGTGTGTGTGGGTGCGCGGTGCATGTCTGTGGGTGTGTGTGTGGGTGTGTGTGTGTGGCTGCGCGGTGTATGTCTGTGGGTGAGTGTGTGGGTGTGTGTGTGTGTGTGTGTGTGTGTGGGTGTGCGGTCTTTGTCTGGGTGTGTGTGTGGGTGTGCGTGTGGGTCTGTGTGGTGTGTGTGGGTGTATGTGGGTGTGCGGCGTGGATGTGTGTTTGTGTGTGTGTGCGTGTGCGGTGTGCATGTGTGGGGGGGGTGCGGTGTGTGTGTATGTGTATGTGGTGTGTGTGTGGGTGTGTGTGTGGGTGTGTGCGGGTATGTGGTGTAGGCATGTGTGTGGGTGTGTGGTGTGTGTGTGGGTGTGCGTGTGGGTGTGTGTTTGGGTGTGGGTGTGGTGTGTGTGTGTGGGTGTGTGGTGTGTGTTTAGGTGTGTGCATTGGTGTGTGTGTGGGTGTGCTGTGTGTGTGTGGGTGTGTGTGTGGGTGTGCGGTGTGGGTGTGTGTGGGTGTGTGGTGTGTGTTTAGGTGTGTGCGTGTGTGTGTGTGTGGTGTGGGTGTGCTGTGTGTGTGTGGGTGTGTGTGTGGGTGTGCGGTGTGGGTGTGTGTGGGTGTGTGGTGTGTGTGGATGTGTGGTGTGTGTGGGTGTGTGGTGTAGGTGTGGGTGTACGTGTGGGTGTGTGTGGGTGTGTGGGGGTGTGCGGCGTGGATGTGTGGTGTGTGTGTGGGTGTGTGTGGGTGTGTGTGTGGGTGTGTGGTGTGGATGTGTGTGGGGGTGCGGTGTGTGTGCATGTGTGCGTTTGGGTGTGTGTGTGGTGTATGTGTGGGTGTGTGTGAGGGTGTGTGTGGGTGTGTGTGGGGGTGCGGTGTGTGTTTGGGTGTGGGTGTGGTGTGTGTGGGTGTGTGGTGTGTATGGATGTGTGATGTGTGTGGCTGTGTATGTGGGTGTGTGGTGTGTGTGTGGGAGTGCTGTGTGTGTGTGGGTGTGCGGTATTTGTTTGGGTGTGGGTGGGTGTGAGGGTGTGTATGTGTGGATGTGTGTGTGGGTGTGTGTGGGTGTGTGTGTGGGTGTGCAGTGTGGGTGTGTGTTGGGGTGCGGTGTGTGTGCATGTGTGCGTGTGGGTGTGTGTGTGTGGTGTATGTGTGGGTGTGTGTTTGGGTGTGGGTGTGGGTGTGCTGTGTGTGTGTGGGTGTGTGGTGTGTGTTTAGGTGTGTGCGTGGGTGTGTGTGGGTGTGGGTGTGCTGTGTGTGTGCGTGTGGGTGTGTGTGTGGGTGTGTGTGGGTGTGTGGTATGTGTGTGTGGGGGTGCGGGGTGTGTGTATGTGTGCGTGTGGGTGTGTGTGTGGGTGTGTGTGTGGGTGTGCGGTGTCTGTTTAGGTGTGTGCGTGGGTGTGTGTGGGTGTGGGTGTGCTCTGTGTGTGGTGTGCGTGTGGGTGTGCAGTGTGTGTGCGTGTGGGTGTGTGTGTGTGGGTGTGTGGTGTGTGTGGGTGAGCGGTATTTGTTTGGGTGTGGGTGGGTGTGAGGGTGTGTATGTGTGGATGTGTGTGTGGGTGTGTGTGTGTGCGTGTGGGTGTGTGGTGTGTGTGGGTGTGTGTGTGTTGGTGTGCGGTGTGTGTGGGGGTGTGTGGGGGTGTGGTGTGTGTGTGGGTGTGTGGTGTGCGGTGTGGGTGTGTGTGAGGGTGTGTGTGGGTGTGTGTGCGGTGTGTGCGCGGGTATGTGCGTGGGTGTGTGGTGTGTGTGCGTGTGGATGTGGTGTGTGTGGGTGTGTGTGTGGTTGTGCGGTGTGTGTGTTTGTGTGGATGTGTAGTGTGTGTGGGTGTGTGTGGGTGTGTGTGTGGGTGTGCGGTGTGTGAGTGGGTGTGGGTGTGGGTAGTGCGGTGTGGGTGTGCACGTGGGTGTGCAGTGTGTGTGTGTGCGTGTGGGTGTGTGGTGTGTGTGGGTGTGTGCGGTGTGTGTGTGTGCATGTGGGTGTGCGGTGTGTGTGTGTGCATGTGGATGTGCGGTGTGTGGGTGTGCATGTGGGTGTGCGGTGTGTGTGCGTGTGCGTGGGGGTGTGCGGTGTGTGTGTGCATGTGGGTGTGCGGTGTGTGTGTGTGTGAGGTGTGGGTGTGCCGTGTGTGTGCGTGTGCGTGGGGGTGTGCGGTGTGTGTGTGTGCATGTGGGTGTGCGGTGTGTGTGCGTGTGCGTGGGGGTGTGCGGTGTGTGTGTGCATGTGGGTGTGCGGTGTGTGTGCGTGTGCGTGGGGGTGTGCGGTGTGTGTGTGCATGTGGGTGTGCAGTGTGGATGTGCATGTGGGTGTGCGTGTGCGGTGTGGGTGTACGGTGTGTGTGTGCATGTGGGTGTGCGGTGTGTGTGTGTGTGAGGTGTGGGTGTACGGTGTGTGTGTGCATGTGGGTGTGCGGTGTGTGTGTGTGGGTGGGTGTGTGCGTGTGGGCGTGCGGTGTGTGTGTGGGTGTGTGTGTGTGTGTGGGCGTGTGTGTGTGCTGTGTGTGTGTGGGTGTGCGGTGTGGGTGTGCGGTGTATGTGGGTGTGCGGGGTGTGTGTGTGGGTGGGTGTGTGCGTGTGGGCGTGCGGTGTGTGTGTGGGTGTGTGTGGGCATGTGTGTGTGTGCTGTGTATGTGTGGGTGTGCGGTGTGGGTGTGCGGTGTGTGTGCGTGTGGGTGTGTGGTGTGTGTGTGGGTGTGTGTGTGGGTGTGCGGTGTGTGTGTGGGTGTGTGTGTGTGGGTGCGCGGTGCATGTCTGTGGGTGTGTGTGTGTGGGTGCGCGGTGTGGGTGTGCGGTGTGGGTGTGCGGTGTGTGTGCGTGTGGGTGTGTGGTGTGTGTGTGGGTGTGTGTGTGGGTGTGCGGTGTGTGTGTGGGTGCGTGGTGCATGTCTGTGGGTGTGTGTGTGTGGGTGCGCGGTGCATGTCTGTGGGTGTGTGTGTGGGTGTGTGTGTGTGGCTGCGCGGTGTATGTCTGTGGGTGAGTGTGTGGGTGTGTGTGTGTGTGTGTGTGGGTGTGCGGTCTTTGTCTGGGTGTGTGTGTGGGTGTGCGTGTGGGTCTGTGTGGTGTGTGGGGTGTATGTGGATGTGCGGCGTGGATGTGTGTTTGTGTGTGTGTGCGTGTGCGGTGTGCATGTGTGGGGGGGGTGCGTGGGTGTATATGTGTGTGTGTGGTGTGTGTGTGGGTGTGTGTGTGGGTGTGTGCGGGTATGCGGTGTGGGCATGTGTGTGGGTGTGTGGTGTGTGTGTGGGTGTGCGTGTGGGTGTGGTGTGTGTGTGTGGGTGTGTGGTGTGTAATTAGGTGTGTGCGTTGGTGTGTGTGTGGGTGTGGGTGTGTGTGTGGGTGTGCGGTGTGGGTGTGTGTGGGTGTGTGGTGTGTGTGGATGTGTGGTGTGTGTGGTGTAGGTGTGGGTGTACGTGTGGGTGTGTGTGGGTGTGTGGGGGTGTGCGGCGTGGATGTGTGGTGTGTGTGTGGGTGTGTGTGGGTGTGTGTGTGGGTGTGTGGTGTGGGTGTGTGTGGGGGTGCGGTGTGTGTGCATGTGTGCGTGTGGGTGTGTGTGTGGTGTATGTGTGGGTGTGTGTTTGGGTGTGCGGTGTGTGTTTGGGTGTGTGGTGTGGGTGTGTGTTTGGGTGTGCGGTGTGTGTTTGGGTGTGGGTGTGGTGTGTGTGGGTATGTGCTGTGTGTGTGTGTGTGTGCGGTGTGGGTGTGTGGGTGTGTGGTGTGTGTGGATGTGTGATGTGTGAGGCTGTGTATGTGGGTGTGTGTGTGGGTGTGTGTGGGTGTGTGGATGGGTGTGTGTGGGTGTGCGGCGTGTGTTTTGGTGTGGGTGTGGTGTGTGTGTGTGGGTGTGTGGTGTGTGTTTAGGTGTGTGCGTGGGTGTGTGTGGGTGTGGGTGTGCTCTGTGTGTGGGTGTGCGTGTGGGTGTGCAGTGTGTGAGCGTGTGGGTGTGCTGTGTGTGTGGGTGTGCGTGTGGGTGTGCGGTGTGTGTGCGTGTGGGTGTGTGGATGGGTGTGTGTGGGTGTGCGGCGTGTGTGCACGTGTGGGTGTGGGTGTATGGTGTGTGTTTTGGTGTGGGTGTGGTGTGTGTGTGTGGGTGTGTGGTGTGTGTTTAGGTGTGTGCGTGGGTGTGTGTGGGTGTGGGTGTGCTCTGTGTGTGGGTGTGCGTGTGGGTGTGCAGTGTGTGTGCGTGTGGGTGTGTGTGTGTGGGTGTGTGGTGTGTGTGGGTGAGCGGTATTTTTTTGGGTGTGGGTGGGTGTGAGGGTGTGTATGTGTGGATGTGTGTGTGGGTGTGTGTGTGTGTGTGCGTGTGGGTGTGTGGTGTGTGTGGGTGTGTGTGTGTGTGTGGGTGCGCGGTGTGTGTGTGGGTGTGTGTGTGTTGGTGTGTGGTGTGTGTGGGGGTGTGGTGTGTGTGTGGGTGTGTGGTGTGCGGTGTGTGTGTGTGAGGGTGTGTGTGGGTGTGTGTGCGGTGTGTGCGCGGGTATGTGTGTGGGTGTGTGGTGTGCGTGGGTGTGTGGTGTGTGTGCGTGTGGGTGTGGTGTGTGTGCGTGTGGGTGTGGTGTGTGTGGGAGTGTGTGTTTGTGTGGGTGTGCGTGTGGTTGTGCGGTGTGTGTGTTTGTGTGGATGTGTAGTGTGTGTGGGTGTGTGTGGGTGTGTGTGTGGGTGTGCGGTGTGTGTGTGGGTGTGGGTGTGCGGTGTGTGTGTGCACGTGGGTGTGCGGTGTGTGTGTGTGCGTGTGGGTGTGTGTTCTGTGTGTGTGGGTGTGTGTGCGGGTGGGTGTGTGCGTGTGGGTGTGCGGTGTGTGTGTGGGTGTGGGTGTGTGTGCGGGTGGGTGTGTGCGTGTGGGTGTGCGGTGTGTGTGTGGGTGTGGGTGTGCGGTGTGGGTGTGCGGTGTGTGTGTGCGTGTGGGTGTGTGGTGTGTGTGTGGATGTGTGTGTGGGTGTGCGGTGTGTGTGTGGGTGTGTGTGTGTGGGTGCGCGGTGTATGTCTGTGGGTGTGTGTGTGGGTGTGCGGTGTGTGTGTGGGTGTGTGTGTGTGGGTGTGCAGTGTTTGTCTGGGTGTGTGTGTGGGTGTGCGTGTGGGTCTGTGTGGTGTGTGTGTGGGTGTGTGTGTGTGTGCATGTGGGTGTGCGGCGTGGATATGTGGTGTGTGTTTGTGTGTGTGTGCGTGTGCGGTGTGGGTGTGTGGTGGGGGTGCGGTGTGTGTGTATGTGTGTGTGTGGTGTGTGTGTGGGCATGTGTGTGGGTGTGTGGTGTGTGTGTGGGTGTGTGTGTGGGTGTGTGTTTGGGTGTGGGTGTGGTGTGTGTGTGTGGGGGTGTGGTGTGTGTTTAGGTGTGTGCGTTGGTGTGCGTGTGGGTGTGGGTGTGCTGTGTGTGTGGGTGTGTGTGTGGGTGTGCGGTGTGGGTGTGTGGTGTGTGTGGATGTGTGGTGTGTGTGGGTGTGTGGTGTAGGTGTGGGTGTACGTGTGGGTGTGTGTGGGTGTGTGGGGGTGTGCGGCGTGGATGTGTGGTGTGTGTGTGGGTGTGTGTGGGTGTGTGTGTAGGTGTGTGGTGTGGGTGTGTGGGGGTGCGGTGTGTGTGCATGTGTGCGTGTGGGTGTGTGTGTGGTGTATGTGTGGGTGTGGGTGTGGGTGTGTGTGTGGGTGTGCGGTGTGTGTTTGGGTGTGGGTGTGGTGTGTGTGGGTATGTGGTGTGTGTTTAGGTGTGTGCGTGGGTGTGTGTGTGAGTGTGGGTGCGCGGTGAGTGTGTGGGTGTGTGTGTGTTGGTCTGTGGTGTGTGTGGGGGTGTGGTGTGTGTGTGGGTGTGTGGTGTGCGGTGTGTGTGTGTGTGAGGGTGTGTGTGGGTGTGTGTGCGGTGTGTGCGCGGGTATGTGTGTGGGTGTGTGGTGTGCGTGGGTGTGTGGTGTGTGTGCGTGTGGGTGTGGTGTGTGTGTGTGTGGGTGTGTGTTTGTGTGGGTGTGCGTGTGGTTGTGCGGTGTGTGTGTTTGTGTGGATGTGTAGTGTGTGTGGGTGTGTGTGGGTGTGTGTGTGGGTGTGCGGTGTGTGTGTGGGTGTATGTATGTGTGTAGATGTGTGTGTGTTCGGTGTGTGGTGTGTGTGGGTGTGCGGTATTTGTTTGGGTGTGGGTGGGTGTGAGGGTGTGTATGTGTGGATGTGTGTGTGGGTGTGTGTGTGTGTGTGTGTGTGGGTGTGTGGTGTGTGTGGGTGTGTGTGTGGGTGCGCGGTGTGTGTGTGGGTGTGTGTGTGTTGGTGTGCGGTGTGTGTGGGGGTGTGTGGGGGTGTGGTGTTTGTGTGGGTGTGTGTGAGTGTGTGTGTGGGTGTGTGTGCGGTGTGTGCGCGGGTATGTGTGTGGGTGTGTGGTGTGCGTGGGTGTGTGATGTGTGTGCGTGTGGGTGTGGTGTGTGTGTGGGTGTGTGTGTTTGTGTGGGTGTCGTGTGGTTGTGCGGTGTGTGTGTTTGTGTGGATGTGTAGTGTGTGTGGGTGTGTGTGGGTGTGTGTGGGTGTGTGTGTGGGTGTGCGGTGTCTGTTTAGGTGTGGGTGTGGGTGTGCTGTGTGTGTGTGGGTGTGTGGTGTGTGTTTAGGTGTGTGCGTGGGTGTGTGTGTGTGGGTGTGCTGTGTGTGTGGGTGTGCGTGTGGGTGTGCAGTGTGTGTGCGTGTGGGTGCGTCTGTGGGTGTGTGTGGGTGTGCGGCGTGTGTGCACGTGTGGGTGTATGGTGTGTGTGGGTGTGTGTGTGGGTGTGCGGTGTGTGTTTTGGTGTGGGTGTGGTGTGTGTGTGTGGGTGTGCGGTGTGTGTTTAGGTGTGTGCGTGGGTGTGTGTGGGTGTGGGTGTGCTCTGTGTGTGGTGTGCGTGTGGGTGTGCGTGTGTGGGTGTGTGGTGTGTGTGGGTGAGCGGTATTTGTTTGGGTGTGGGTGGGTGTGAGGGTGTGTATGTGTGGATGTGTGTGTGGGTGTGTGTGTGTGTGCGTGTGGGTGTGTGGTGTGTGTGGGTGTGTGTGTGTTGGTGTGCGGTGTGTGTGGGGGTGTGTGGGGGTGTGGTGTGTGTGTGGTGTGTGTGTGTTGGTGTGCGGTGTGTGTGGGGGTGTGTGGGGGTGTGGTGTGTGTGTGGTGTGCGGTGTGCGGTGTGGGTGTGTGTGAGGGTGTGTGTGGGTGTGTGTGCGGTGTGTGTGCGGTGTGTGCGCGGGTGTGTGGTGTGTGTGCGTGTGGGTGTGGTGTGTGTGTGTGGGTGTGTGTGTTTGTGTGGGTGTGCGTGTGGTTGTGCGGTGTGTGTGTTTGTGTGGATGTGTAGTGTGTGTGGGTGTGTGTGTGGGTGTGCGGTGTGTGAGTGGGTGTAGGTGTGGGTGTGCGGTGTGTGTGTGCACGTGGGTGTGCGGTGTGTGTGTGTGCGTGTGGGTGTGTGGTGTGTGTGTGGGTGTATGGTGTGTGTGTGGGTGTGTGCGGTGTGTGTGTGCATGTGGGTGTGCGGTGTGTGGGTGTGCGTGTGGGTGTGTGGTGTGTGTGTGGGTGTGTGCGGTGTGTGTGTGTGCATGTGGGTGCGCGGTGTGTGTGTGTGCGTGTGGGTGTGTGTTGTGTGTGTGTGTGTGTGCGTGTGGGTGTGTGGTGTGTGTGTGTGTGGGTGTGCGGTGTGTGGGTGTGTGTGTGGGTGTGCGGTGTGTGGGTGTGCGTGTGGGTGTGTGGTGTGTGTGTGGGTGTGTGCGGTGTGTGTGTGTGCATGTGGGTGCGCGGTGTGTGTGTGTGCATGTGGGTGTGTGTTGTGTGTGTGTGGGTGTGGATGTGCTGTGTGTGCGGGTGTGTTTGTGTCTATATGTGTGCCTATGTGTGTTTCCGTGTGTGTGTGCGTGTGTGTATGTCTGTGCGGGTGTCTGTGTGCATCTGTGTGTGTGCATGTGTGAGTGTGTGTGAGTGGGTGTGCGGTGTGTGTGTGTGCATGTGGGTGTGCGGTGTGTGTGTGTGCATGTGGGTGTGCGGTGTGTGTGCGTGTGTGAGGTGTGGGTGTGCGGTGTGTGTGTGCATGTGGGTGTGCGGTGTGTGTGTGTGTGTGAGGTGTGGGTGTGCGGTGTGTGTGCGTGTGCGTGGGGTTGTGCGGTGTGTGTGTGCATGTGGGTGTGCAGTGTGGATGTGCATGTGGGTGTGCGGTGTGTGTGCGTGTGCAGTGTGGGTGTACGGTGTGTGTGTGCATGTGGGTGTGCGGTGTGTGTGTGTGCGTGTGGGTGTGCGGTGTGCGTATGGGTGTGCTGTGTGTGTGCAGCGTGGGTGTGCATGTGTGCGTGGTATGTGTGTGGGTGTGCGGTGCGTGTGTGTGTGCGGTGCGGGTGTGCGGTGTATGTGGGTGTGCGGGGTGTGTGTGTGGGTGGGTGTGTGCGTGTGGGCGTGCGGTGTGTGTGTGGGTGTGTGTGTGGGCATGTGTGTGTGTGCTGTGTATGTGTGGGTGTGCGGTGTGGGTGTGCGGTGTGGGTGTGCTGTGTGTGTGTGCGTGTGGGTGTGTGGTGTGTGGGTGTGTGTGTGGGTGTGCGGTGTGTGTGTGGGTGTGTGTGTGGGTGCGCGGTGTATGTCTGTGGGTGAGTGTGTGGGTGTGTGTGTGTGTGTGTGTGGGTGTGCGGTGCATGTCTGTGGGTGTGTGTGTGGGTGTGTGTGTGTGGCTGCGCGGTGTATGTCTGTGGGTGAGTGTGTGGGTGTGTGTGTGTGTGTGTGTGGGTGTGCGGTCTTTGTCTGGGTGTGTGTGTGGGTGTGCGTGTGGGTCTGTGTGGTGTGTGGGGTGTATGTGGGTGTGCGGCGTGGATGTGTGTTTGTGTGTGTGTGCGTGTGCGGTGTGCATGTGTGGGGGTGTGTGGTGTGTGTGTGGGTGTGCGTGTGGGTGTGTGTTTGGGTGTGTGTGTGGGTGTGTGTGCGGGTATGCGGTGTGGGCATGTGTGTGGGTGTGTGGTGTGTGTGTGGGTGTGTGTGTGGGTGTGTGTGTGGGTGTGTGTGCGGGTATGCGGTGTGGGCATGTGTGTGGGTGTGTGGTGTGTGTGTGGGTGTGCGTGTGGGTGTGTGTTTGGGTGTGGGTGTGGTGTGTGTGTGTGTGGGTGTGTGGTGTGTGTTTAGGTGTGTGCGTTGGTGTGTGTGTGGGTGGGCGGTGTGGGTGTGTGTGGGTGTGTGGTGTAGGTGGATGTGTGGTGTGTGTGGTGTAGGTGTGGGTGTACGTGTGGGTGTGTGTGGCTGTGTGGGGGTGTGCGGCGTGGATGTGTGGTGTGTGTGTGGGTGTGTGTGGGTGTGTGTGTGGGTGTGTGGTGTGGGTGTGTGTGGGGGTGCGGTGTGTGTGCATGTGTGCGTGTGGGTGTGTGTGTGGTGTATGTGTGGGTGTGTGTTTGGGTGTGCGGTGTGTGTTTGGGTGTGGGTGTGGGTGTGTGTGGGTGTGTGGTGTGTGTGGATGTGTGATGTGTGTGGCTGTGTATGTGGGTGTGTGTGTGGGTGTGTGTGTGGACGTGCGGTGTCTGTTTGGGTGTGGTGTGTGTGTGTGGGTGTGTGGTGTGTGTTTAGGTGTGTGCGTGGGTGTGTGTGGGTGTGGGTGTGCTGTGTGTGTGGGTGTGTGTGTGTGGGTGTGTGGTGTGTGTGCGTGTGGGTGTGTGGATGGGTGTGTGTGGGTGTGCGGCGTGTGTGCACGTGTGGGTGTGGGTGTATGGTGTGTGTGGATGTGTGTGTGGGTGCGCGGTGTGTGTGTGGGTGTGTGTGTGTTGGTGTGCGGTGTGTGTGGGGGTGTGGTGTGTGTGTGGGTGTGTGGTGTGCGGTGTGGGTGTGGGTGAGGGTGTGTGTAGGTGTGTGTGCGGTGTGTGCGCGGGTATGTGTGTGGGTGTGTGGTGTGCGTGGGTGTGTGGTGTGTGTGCGTGTGGGTGTGGTGTGTGTGTGGGTGTGTGTGTTTGTGTGGGTGTGCGTGTGGTTGTGCGGTGTGTGTGTTTGTGTGGATGTGTAGTGTGTGTGGGTGTGTGTGGGTGTGTGTGTGGGTGTGCGGTGTGTGTGTGGGTGTGGGTGTGCGGTGTGTGTGTGCACGTGGGTGTGCGGTGTGTGTGTGTGCGTGTGGGTGTGTGATGTGTGTGTGGGTGTATGGTGTGTGTGTGGGTGTGTGCGGTGTGTGTGTGCATGTGGGTGCGCGGTGTGTGTGTGGGTGTGCGGTGTGGGTGTGCGGTGTGGGTGTGCGGTGTGTGTGTGGGTGTGGGTGTGCGGTGTGTGTGTGCACGTGGGTGTGCGGTGTGTGTGTGCATGTGGGTGTGCGGTGTGTGTGTGGATGTGTGTGTTGCTGTGCGGTGTGTGTGTGGGTGTGTGTGTGCATTTGGGTGTGTGTTGTGTGTGTGTGGGTGTGTGTGCGGGTGGGTGTGTGCGTGTGGGTGTGCGGTGTGTGTGTGGGTGTGCGGTGTGGGTGTGCGGTGTGGGTGTGCGGTGTGTGTGTGCGTGTGGGTGTGTGGTGTGTGTGTGGATGTGTGTGTGGGTGTGCGGTGTGTGTGTGTGGGTGTGCGGTGTGTGTGTGGGTGTGTGTGTGTGGGTGTGCAGTGTTTGTCTGGGTGTGTGTGTGGGTGTGCATGTGGGTGTGCGGCATGGATATGTGGTGTGTGTTTGTGTGTGTGTGCGTGTGCGGTGTGGGTGTGTGGGGGGGGTGCGGTGTGTGTGGGTGTGTGGTGTGTGTTTAGGTGTGTGCGTTGGTGTGTGTGTGGGTGTGGGTGTGCTGTGTGTGTGGGTGTGTGTGTGGGTGTGCGGTGTGGGTGTGTGTGGGTGTGTGGTGTGTGTGGATGTGTGGTGTGTGTGGGTGTGTGGTGTAGGTGTGGGTGTACGTGTGGGTGTGTGTGGGTGTGTGGGGGTGTGCGGCGTGGATGTGTGGTGTGTGTGTGGGTGTGTGTGGGTGTGTGTGTGGGTGTGTGGTGTGGGTGTGTGGGGGTGCGGTGTGTGTGCATGTGTGCGTGTGGGTGTGTGTGTGGTGTATATGTGGGTGTGTGTGAGGGTGTGTGTGGGTGTGTGTGCGGTGTGTGTTTGGGTGTGGGTGTGGTGTGTGTGGGTATGTGGTGTGTGTTTAGGTGTGTGCGTGGGTGTGTGTGAGAGTGTGGGTGTGCTGTGTGTGTGTGTGTGTGTGCGGTGTGTGTGGGTGTGTGGTGTGTGTGGATGTGTGGTGTGTGTGGCTGTGTATGTGGGTGTGTGGTGTGTGTGGGTGTGCTGTGTGTGTGTGTGTGGGTGTGCGGTGTGGGTGTATGTGGGTGTGTGGTGTGTGTGGATGTGTGGTGTGTGTGGCTGTGTATGTGGGTGTGGTGTGTGTGTGTGAGTGTGCAGTGTGTGTGGGTGTATGTGTGGGTGTGTGATGTGTGTGGGTGTGGGTGTGCGGGTGTGTGTATGGGTGTGTGGTGTGTGTGTGGGAGTGCTGTGTGTGTGTGGGTGTATGTATGTGTGTAGATGTGTGTGTGTCGGTGTGTGGTGTGTGTGGGTGTGCGGTATTTGTTTGGGTGTGGGTGGGTGTGAGGGTGTGTATGTGTGGATGTGTGTGTGGGTGTGAGGTGTGGGTGTGTGTGTGTGGGTGTGTGTGTGGTGTGTGTGCGGTGCGTGTGTGTTGGTGTGCGGTGTGTGTGGGGGTGTGCATGTGGGTGTGTGTTTGGGTGTGGGTGTGGTGTGTGTGTGTGGGTGTGTGGTGTGTGTTTAGGTGTGTGCGTTCGTGTCTGTGTGTGTGTGGGTGTGTGTGGGTGTGCGGTGTGGGTGTGTGTGGGTGTGTGGTGTGTGTGGGTGTGTGGTGTAGGTGTAGGTGTACGTGTGGGTGTGTGTGGCGTGGATGTGTGGTGTGTGTGTGGGTGTGTGTGGGTGTGTGTGTGGGTGTGTGTGGGTGTGCGGTGTGGGTGTGTGTGGGTGTGTGGTGTGTGTGGATGTGTGGTGTGTGTGGGTGTGTGGTGTAGGTGTGGGTGTATGTGTGGGTGTGTGTGGCGTGGATGTGTGGTGTGTGTGTGGGTGTGTGTGGGTGTGTGTGTGGGTGTGGGTGTGTGTGGGGGTGCGGTGTGTGTGCATGTGTGCGTGTGGGTGTGTGGTGGGTGTGCGGCGTGTGTGCACGTGTGGGTGTGGGTGTGTGTTTGGGTGGGTGTATGGTGTGTGTGGTTGTGGGTGTGCGGGTGCGTGTGTGGGTGTGTGTGTGTGGATGTGTGTGTGTGGGTGTGTGGTGTGTGTGGGTGAGCGGTATTTGTTTGGGTGTGGGTGGGTGTGAGGGTGTGTATGTGTGGATGTGTGTGTGGGTGTGTGTGCGGTGCGTGCGCAGGTGTGTGTGGGTGTGTGGTGTGTGTGCGTGTGGGTGTGTGGTATGTGTGGGAGTGTGGGTGCGGTGTGTGTGTGTGTGTGGGTGTGTGTGTATTGGTGTGCGGTGTGTGTGGGGGTGTGTGGGGGTGTGGTGTGCGTGTGGGTGTGTGTGTGTGTATTGGTGTGCGGTGTGTGTGGGGGTGTGTGGGGGTGTGGTGTGCGTGTGGGTGTGTGTGTGTGCATGTGGGTGTGTGTGGTGTGTGTGTGGGTGGGTGTGCGGTGTGTGTGTGTGCCTGTGGGGGTGCGGTGTGTGGTTGTGTGTGTGTGGGGGTGTGTGTGTGGGTGAGCGGTGTGTGTGTGGGTGTGTGTGGGTGTGTGTGTGGGTGCGTGTGTGGGTGAGCGGTGTGTGTGTGGGTGTGTGTTTGGGTGTGGGTGTGTGTGTGTGTGTGTGGGTGAGTGGTGTGTGTTTAAGTGTGTGCGTGGGTGTGTGTGGGTGTGCGTGTGGTTGTGCAGTGTGTGTGCGTGTGGGTGTGTGTGTGGGTGTGTGTGGGTGTGCGGCGTGTGTGCACGTGTGGGTGTGGGTGTGTGTGTGTGAGTGTATGGTGTGTGTGGGTGTGGGTGTGTGTGTGTGAGTGTGGGTGTGTGGTGTGTGTTTAGGTGTGTGCGTGGATGTGTGTGGGTGTGGGTGTGCTGTGTGTGGGTGTGCGTGTGGGTGTGCAGTGTGTGTGTGTGCATGTGGGTGTGCGGTGTGTGTGCGTGTGCGTGGGGGTGTGCGGTGTGTGTGTGCATGTGGGTGTGCGGTATGTGTGCGTGTGCGTGGGGGTGTGCGGTGTGGGTGTACGGTGTGTGTGTGCATGTGGGTGTGCGGTGTGTGTGTGTGAGATGTGGGTGTGCGGTGTGTGTGCGTGTGCGTGGGGGTGTGCGGTGTGTGTGTGCATGTGGGTGTGCAGTGTGGATGTGCATGTGGGTGTGCGGTGTGTGTGCGTGTGCAGTGTGGGTGTACGGTGTGTGTGTGCATGTGGGTGTGCGGTGTGTGTGTGTGTGTGAGGTGTGGGTGTACGGTGTGTGTGTGCATGTGGGTGTGCGGAGTGTGCGTATGGGTGTGCTGTGTGTGTGCAGCGTGGGTGTGCATGTGTGCGTGGCATGTGTGTGGGTGTGCGGTGCGTGTGTGTGTGCGGTGCGGGTGTGCGGTGTATGTGGGTGTGCGGGGTGTGTGTGTGGGTGGGTGTGTGCGTGTGGGCGTGCGGTGTGTGTGTGGGTGTGTGTGTGGGCGTGTGTGTGTGTGCTGTGTGTGTGTGGGTGTGCGGTGTGGGTGTGCGGTGTGTGTGCGTGTGGGTGTGTGGTGTGTGTGTGGGTGTGTGTGTGGGTGTGCGGTGTGTGTGTGGGTGTGCGGTGTGGGTGTGCGGTGTGGGTGTGCGGTGTGTGTGTGCGTGTGGATGTGTGGTGTGTGTGTGGGTGTGTGTGTGGGTGTGCGGTGTGTGTGTGCGTGTGGGTGTGTGGTGTGTGTGGGTGTGTGTTTGGGTGCGCGGTGCATGTCTGTGGGTGTGTGTGTGGGTGTGTGTGTGTGGCTGCGCGGTGTATGTCTGTGGGTGAGTGTGTGGGTGTGTGTGTGTGTGTGTGTGGGTGTGCGGCCTTGTCTGGGTGTGTGTGTGGGTGTGCGTGTGGGTCTGTGTGGTGTGTGTGGGTGTATGTGGGTGTGCGGCGTGGATGTGTGTTTGTGTGTGTGTGCGTGTGCGGTGTGCGTGTGTGGGGGGGTGCGGTGTGTGTGTATGTGTGTGTGTGGTGTGTGTGTGGTGTGTGTTTAGGTGTGTGCGTTGGTGTGTGTGTGGGTGTGGGTGTGCTGTGTGTGTGTGGGTGTGTGTGTGGGTGTGCGGTGTGGGTGTGTGTGGGTGTGTGGGTGTGTGTATGGGTGTGTGGGGGGGTGCTGTGTGTGTGTGGGTGTATGTATGTGTGTAGATGTGTGTGTGTCGGTGTGTGGTGTGTGTGGGTGTGCGGTATTTGTTTGGGTGTGGGTGGGTGTGAGGGTGTGTATGTGTGGATGTGTGTGTGGGTGTGAGGTGTGGGTGTGTGTGTGGGTGTGTGTGTGGTGTGTGTGCGGTGCGTGTGTGTTGGTGTGCGGTGTGTGTGGGGGTGTGCATGTGGGTGTGTGTTTGGGTGTGGGTGTGGTGTGTGTGTGGGTGTGTGGTGTGTGTTTAGGTGTGTGCGTTGGTGTCTGTGTGGGTGTGGGTGTGCTGTGTGTGTGTGGGTGTGTGTGGGTGTGCGGTGTGGGTGTGTGTGGGTGTGTGGTGTGTGTGGATGTGTGGTGTGTGTGGGTGTGTGGTGTAGGTGTGGGTGTACGTGTGGGTGTGTGTGGCGTGGATGTGTGGTGTGTGTGTGGGTGTGTGTGGGTGTGTGTGTGGGTGTGGGTGTGTGTGGGGGTGCGGTGTGTGTGCATGTGTGCGTGTGGGTGTGTGGTGGGTGTGCGGCGTGTGTGCACGTGTGGGTGTGGGTGTGTGTTTGGGTGGGTGTATGGTGTGTGTGGTTGTGGGTGTGCGGGTGCGTGTGTGGGTGTGTGTGTGTGTGGATGTGTGTGTGTGGGTGTGGGTGTGTGTGGGGGTGCGGTGTGTGTGCATGTGTGCGTGTGGGTGTGTGGTGGGTGTGCGGCGTGTGTGCACGTGTGGGTGTGGGTGTGTGTTTGGGTGGGTGTATGGTGTGTGTGGTTGTGGGTGTGCGGGTGCGTGTGTGGGTGTGTGTGTGTGGATGTGTGT